>NC_079442.1:3249785-3354785 GCF_903798145.1 Danio aesculapii | reverse complement strand
AACACGTCAACAACGGTTTCCAGTCATCTATATTTATGCGCATTTATTTGCAATTATCTGAATATCGCATTATAAAAAATCCCTTATGGAAACTCCAGATATGCATACATTTTGAAAATGCACATTAAAAACATATGCAAAATGTATTTTCACATTTATGTAAACACAAAAAATATAATAAAAAAAAAAAAAAGGCAATCAGCATACCACAGTGAACTATTTCTGTCATCCATTAGTGACCATCTCTCCCTCATTAGCATAGGACGTTAGTCTTGTTTTTGAATCTGCCTCTATGCTCACACATAGGCATTTATAGCTCCGCCCTCCTTCGAAAAGAGCACAATTGCATTTGAATTTAAAGCGACAGTCCCCAAAACAGAACAGTTAGGATCAAAGCCTAAAAGGGGCTTAGAAAACATGATGTGTGGGGTATTTTGAGCTGAAACTTCATATACACACTCAAGAGACATCACAGTGTTATAAGGGGTCTAACAGGTCCCCTTTGAAGCCTCTTTGCCATTTCCCTGTTTTCTCTTAAAACCAAACTTGAAATGGAGGGTGTGTGTGAAATCATTAGCATAAACACACAGCACACACTCCGTCTTGTAGTTAAAATTGCTAAATTCTCCAGATTTGAACATTCTTTGAAACATTTGCGATGAGGCAAGTACACAAGTAAGCGAAATATATGATTTTTGGACATTTTAAATGACAACGTCCTTTAACGTACATATAATATTCATTTATTCAATCAATCATTTTCCTTTGGCTTAGTCTCTATTTCACAGGTCGCCACAGCAGAATGAACCGCCAACTCATTCATTCGCTTCTCGTCTTAGTGTATTAATCAGGGGTCGCCACAGCGGAATGAACCGCCAACTATTCCAGCATATGTTTTGCACAGCGGATGCCCTTCCAGCCACGACCCAGTACTGGGAAACACCCATACACACACACTCATACACAACGGCCAATTTACTTCATTCAATTCACCCATACCACATGTCTTAGGACTTTGGGGGAAACCGGAGCACCCGGAGGCAACCCACACCAACACGGGGAGAACATGCAAACTCCACACAATAATGACCCAGCAGAGACTCGAACCAGAAAATGTACTGGCAGCTTATTACAAGGTTTTAGTAGCACTGACCCAGAAAAAAATACCACTTTAAACTATTAAAATATTGTTGGAAGAAAGACCAAGCTCCCATAATGCCCTTCAAAAGCATAAAGAAATGGTAAAAAAAAATATGAATCACAAAATCCTGTTAATTTAGGGATATTTTCTTCAGCGTGGGGTCGGGTCTGTGCGGCTGCACGTGCTCAATTAAAGCCGCAGGCAGGCGTGTGCGTGTCTGTGTTAAATGGAAACAGTTGCTGAAGGGTAGCAGGGGGTCAGAACAGTGGCTGCGCTCCGTCTAACCATAACAAACCAATTACCCTCCACAAAGAGCTATTGATCCAGCCATCGGCCAATCCTTCAACACGCTGATATTAATGACACCTGAAGAGCGCAAAAAAAGAGAAATCAGGAGTATCGCACAAACTCACCTTTTCAGCGTGAATGGAGGAATAACGGTTCCTCAAAGCACCCAAACACTCAGCCGCTCGTTACATTAGCCATTAGCATTGTTAAACTTACACGGCAGATAAATAGTTTGTCTTGTTTCTAGTGCAAATATCAGAAAATTTGTACATCAAGAAGCATTTTTTAAGACAAACTAAAAGAAAACTCTTGTTTTCAGAAGCAATGCATTAAAATTAAGTGAGTTTTTCTTCAAAGCAAGCTGCAAAATAGTCTTGTTTTGCTTTGATTCCCCCTTTGGCAGATTATTTATCTGGTTTTAAACAGAAACACTCTTGATTTTGACTTTTGATTTTTAAAAAACTGGACAATGTTTTTTTTTTGCTGGTGATTCATAAATGAGCTGAAGAGATGAGCTTTCTATAAGATCTAAACATTGCAAAAACTACTTTAAAGTTCTCCAAATAAGGCACTTAATGCACATTACCCATCAAAAAATAATAGTTCGGACATTTGTATGGTTGTAAAATGTCTTAATGGAGAATAATGCTTGCTTAATAATATTTTTATTGCAAAAAAAATTTAACTTTAATAATTTTATTCATGTTTTGTTGGCTATTCTGTCAAATATAATCACCAAATTCTTAAATCAAGAATGATTTTCAAGACAAAAAAAGTCTTATTTCGGGAAACACAAAGTTAAAATTAACCGAGTTTTTCTTTAAAGCAATCTGCAAAATAATCACATTTTTGCCTTTGATTCCTCCTTTGGCAGACTATTTAGCTTGTTTTTAGAGAAAATCTCTTGATTTTGACTTAATTCTGAAAACTGGACAATGTTTTTTGCTGCTGATTCATAAATGAGCTGAATAGAGCTTTCTATAAGATCTAAACATTGCAAAAACTACTTTAAAGTTCTCCAAATTAGGCACTTAATGCACATTACCCATCAAAAAATAATAGTTCGGACATTTTTATGGTTGTAAAATGTCTTAATGGAGAATAATGCTTACTTAATAATATTTTTATTGCAAAAAAAAATTAACTTTAATAATTTTCTTCATGTTTTTTGGCTATTCTGTCAAATATAATCACCAAATTCTTAAATCAAGAATGATTTTTAAGAAAAAAAAAAAAGTCTTATTTCGGGAAATACGAAGTTAAAATTAACTGAGTTTTTCTTTAAAGCAAGCTGCAAAATAATCACATTTTTTCCTTTAATTCCCCCTTTGGCAGACTATTTAGCTTGTTTTTAGAGAAAATCTCTTGATTTTGACTTTATTTCTGAAAACTAGACAATGTTTTTGGCTGGTGATTCATAAATGAGCTGAACAGAGCTTTCCATAAGATCTAAACATTGCAAAAACTATTTTAAAGTTGTCCAAATTAGGCACTTAATGCACATTACCCATCAATAAAAGACTAGTTCGGACATTTTTATGGTTGTAGAATGTCTTAATGGACAATAATGCTTGCTTAATATTTTTTTTTGCAAAAAAAAAATAATAAAATAAAACTTTAATAATTTTATTCATGTTTTGTTGGCTATTCTGTCAAATATAATCACCAAATTCTTAAATCAAGAATGATTTTCAAGACAAAAAAAAAAAAAGTCTTATTTCAGTAAAATACGAAGTTAAAATTAACCGAGTTTTTCTTTAAAGCAAGCTGCAAATCAACCAAATTTTGCCTTTGATTCCCCCTTTGGCAGACTATTTAGCTTGTTTTTAGAGAAAATCTCTTGATTTTGACTTTATTTCTGAAAACTAGACAATGTTTTTTTGCTGCTGATTCATAAATGAGCTGAACAGAGCTTTCCATAAGATCTAAACATTGCAAAAACTACTTTAAAGTTCTCCAAATTAGGCACTTTATTATTATTTATTTATATTTATATATAAATAAATAATAATATATATTATTATTTATTAATATTTATTTATTATTGGCACAAATTATGCATATTATCCATCAATAAAAGACTAGTTCGGACATTTTTATGGTTGTAGAATGTCTTAATGGAGAATAATGCTTGCTTAATATTTTTTTTGCAAAAAATAAATAAATAAAATAAAACTTTCATCATTTTTATTCATGTTTTCTTGGCTATTCTGTCAAATATAATCACCAAATTCTTAAATCAAGAATGATTTTTAAGACCAAAAAAAAAAGTTTTATTTCGGGAAATACGAAGTTAAAATTAACCGAGTTTTTCTTTAAAGCAATCTGCAAAATAATCACATTTTTGCCTTTGATTCCCCATTTGGCAGACTATTTAGCTTGTTTTTAGAGAAACTCTCTTGATTTTGACTTTATTTCTGAAAAACTGGATGATGTTTTTTGCTGGTGATTCATGGAAAGCTCTATTCAGCTCATTTATAAGATCTAAACATTGCAAAAACTACTTTAAAGTTATCAAAAAAAGGCACTTAATGCATATTACCCATCAAAAAAGACTAGTTTTGATATTTTTATGGTGGTAAATATATAATGTTTACTTAAAATTTACTTGAAAATAATTTCTTTGCAAAAAAAATAAATAAATAAATAAATAAAAACGAAACAATCATTGTACTAATGTTTCGTTGGCTATTTTGTACAAATAAACTCACCAAGTTCTTAAATAAACTAAAAAAATTGTTTTGTTTTCAGAAATAATGTCGAAATTAAGTAAGCTGCAAAATAATCTCGTTTTCGCTTTGATACCCCTTTGGCAGATTATTTAGCTTGTTTTTAGACAAACTCTTTTGATTTTGATCTATAAATGAGCCATATAGATGAGCTTTTCATTACTGTATGATTAATAACATCTAAACCAGGGGTGCCCACACTTTTTCATATAAAGGGCCAAAAACCAAATATCACAGAGAGCTGTGGGCCAAAGGTAAATCTACCAAACTATTTTACATTAAACTTGCCATGAATAATATCCTAATTTATTTCATAATATTTAAAACATAAATAAAATATTATTTTAAATTGTATTATCTAATGCAGTATCACTTTTAAAATGATAACTTATAACAATTAAAAAACGTAAACAATCACATTTATAACACAGTGGAGTTCAATACAGTCAAGAATCTGCCTTTGACTTGATTTGCTCACCAAAGTCTCTGGATTGTCGGGTGACAGTGTGTCCATTTAAACAAAATCTGATTAATTTACACCATTTACATTGAAACATTTCATTTCAGTTAGCATTTAACAATAAAACAAACAAACAAAGGGTTACATTAAATCTAAATTGACAATTTCTAAACCATCCCAATTATTCTCAGATGGGATGGCGGGCCAAATCAAAGGTTACCACAGGCCCTAGTTTAGGTACCTCTGATCTACACATGTACAAAACTACTTTAAAGTTGCCCAAAATTGACACTTAATGTATATTACCAATGAAAAAAAGACTAGTTTTGATATTTTTATGGTGGTAAATTTGCAAAATGTCTTCATGGAACAAAATGTTTACTTAATAATCGAAGGACTTTTGGCAGAAAAAGAAACATGGATCACTGTACTCATGTTTTGTTGGCTATTCCTTACAAATCTACCTGCCAAAATCTTAAATCAAGAAACATTTTGAGACTAAACTAAAAAAATAGTCTTGTCTTTGGAAATAATGTGTCAAAATTACGTGAGTTTTTCTTTAAAGCAAGCTGCAAAATAATCTCGTTTCCACTTTGATGCCCCATTGTCAGATTATTCATCTTGTTTTAAAGAGAAACTCGCTTGATTTTGATGATTTATTATATTATATATAATATTTGGCCTAGAAACAAGACAAACTCTATGTAATTTATCGATTCTGCTTTATAGACCTTATTCAGGATTGTGACGAGTCTGCTTACAGACAGGAGGTTAAGGAGTTGGCTGTCTGGTGTAGCCACAACAACCTGGAGCTCAACACGCTCAAAACAGTGGAGATGATAGTGGACTTCAGGAGAACCCCCCCTGCTCTCCCCCCACTGTGCATCATGGACAGCACTGTGGCAGCAGTGGAGTCATTCAGGTTCCTGGGCACCACCATCTCTCAGGACCTGAAGTGGGACACTCACATTGACTCCATTGTCAAAAAAGCTCAACAGAGGCTGTACTTTCTTCGTCAGCGGAGGAAGTTTAACCTCCCAAAGGAGCTGCTGAAACAGTTCTACACCTCCATCATTGAATCAGTCATCTGCACATCAATAACTGTCTGGTTTAGCTCAGCTACTAAATACGACCTCCAAAGACTACATCGAAAAGTTCGGACTGCTGAGCAAATCACTGATACAACCCTTCCTACTCCCCAAGAACTGTACTTATCCAGAGCGAGCAGGAGGGCTGCCAAAATCACTCTGGACCCCTCACACCCAGCACACTGCCTCTTTGAACTGTTACCTTCTGGTCGACGCTACAGAGCACTGCGCACCAGAACAGCCCGACACAGAAACAGTTTCTTCCCTCAGGCAATCCATCTCATGAACACTTGATGATAATTATTGTGGAACCAACATCACTACTTGCTATACACTTTTATACACATATACACTTATTTAACAACACACTTTACATGCCAATTTGCACATAACAGCTGCACATATAACGTTGTATATAGTAATATAACTGTACATACACTTGTCAATCTGTATATTTGCACTCACTACTTACTTCTATTTTTTTAAATATATTTATTATCTGTTTTTTGTCCTGTCTCTGTAATTCTGTTGCACTGTAGAAGCTCTGTCACCAAAACAAATTCCTCGTATGTGTGAACATACCTGGCAATAAAGCTCTTTCTGATTCTGATTCTGATAAAAGCATCTCTAAACATCATCTAAAGGTCACTCTGCATTAGTTTACTCTCCTAAATGAGCTGTTGGGATGCTTCTTCTGGAGCTTTATGATTGTGGGTTAGGTAAGCGAGCAGCCGTTCTTCATGGTCAGTTTGCCTCCTCATTATTGTGGCTAATTAGGTGTGAACGCGATGATTGGACAGAGCACTCCTGAGGTTTTTGTGATGGTTTCACACAGACAACAAAGCATATTGCTCTCTCTAATGCAGTGCCCAGGGCTCATCTTTATCTGGAAGACAATGTGCACACTCTTGTGAGGCTAATTAGCGGAAACCATCAGAAAATGCGGATGGACAAACTTCAGGGACTTAAATCGCAAGTGCTGATACGCTCTAAAAATGTTGGTCAAATACAGACAAACCCAATCACTGGGTTAAAAAAGGTTGGTTTTGTTCATATTTGACACAAAGTTGGGGAACTTCTAGTTTAGCTTCAAGATAATTTGAACAATTTGTGACTATACACTAACCGGCCACTTTATTAGGTACACCTGTCCAACTTCTCGTTAACGCAAATTCTTAATCAGCCAATCACATGGCAGCAACTCAATGCGTTTAGGCTTGTAGACATGGTCTAGACGATCTGCTGCAGTTCAAACCGAGCATCAGAATGGGGAAAAAGGAGGATTTAAGTGAACGTGGAAAGACTGTTAGTGCCAGACGAATTGGTCTGACTATTTCAGAAACTGCTGATCTACTGGGATTTTCACGCACAACCATCTCTAGGGTTTACAGAAAATGGTCAGAAAAAAATATATATATCCAGTGAGCTGCAGTTCTGTGGGTGCAAATGCCTTGTTGACACAACACATAATAAAATAACACAGCTTGAATCACAACATACGCTCTCCTACAGTTGTTGATGTGCTTGATGTCACTGTTAGCTGGCATATAGATCCCATAGCAAAGTTCCTATAACTACCAGGACAAAATATACCTCCAGTTACAGTTAAAGTCAAAATTATTCACCCTCCTGTGAATTTCCAATGCAAATAATTCCCAAATGATGTTTAACAGAGCAAGGAATCTTTCACAGTATTTCCTATAATATTTTTTCTTATGGAGAACGTCTGATTTGTTTTATTTCGGCTAGAATAAAAGCAGTTTTTAATTCTTTTTAAATCCATTTTAGGGTCAATATTATTAGCCCCTTTAAGCAATATTTGTTTTGGATTGTCTACAGAACAAACCAGTGTTATACAACGACTT
Source organism: Danio aesculapii (assembly GCF_903798145.1). NCBI lineage: Eukaryota > Metazoa > Chordata > Actinopteri > Cypriniformes > Danionidae > Danio > Danio aesculapii. Next base: position 3,347,214 of record NC_079442.1, on the reverse strand, counting down.
GCGTAATTGCCCTAATTTTCACCTAATTACCCTAGTTAAGCCTTTAAATGTCACTTTAAGCTGAAAACTAGTAGTTTGAAAAACATTTAGTCAAATATTATTTACTGTCATCATGGCAAAGATAAAATAAATCAGTTATTAGAAATGAGTTATTAAAACTATTATGTTTAGAAATAAGTTGAGAAAAATATATTCTCTCCGTTAAATAAAAATTGGGGAAAGAAATATACGAGGGGGGCTAATAATTCTGACTTCAACTGACATACAAACCATACAAAATGAAGAGAAGGCTACAGTAGAGCACAACAGTAGCATACTGTAATCGTCGCACAAATGTGTAGGAAGAGATCTGCCAAGAATCTCAGTCTGAGTGCTGAAATTTGCCGAAATAAAAGTTGACCTCTGACCCCGTCTCACAAAACACACAATCTGCTTAGCGCACATATAACACCCACATCAGCGAAACCGAAATGCTTTCAAGCCTGCTTAAACACTTCCCTGAGGAAAACATGCCTTACTCTTCAAAAATCACTTCATTAGTCACATCACAACGCGCTCTTCACACGTATATAAACATCCGTCCACGCTCGCTCGCTCTGCACACACACACACACAGACATGCTGAAGACATCCACAGGACTCCCGTTGTTTGTTGGATCCTGCTGTGTCATTACTTGAACAAATGGAGCGCGATGCCGGAGGTGGTGAACAGGCTCGTACTAGTGAATTATGTGAAGAGAGTCTGGAGACTGAAAGTTCCCGCTTTTATACTCTCCGTTCATTTGCTTTGGAAAGAAATTGGATGAGAGAGTGTTTATTGGGCAATATACACACACAGCTAGCCAAACATTTGGGCATATGTCTACATTAACTGACAAAAGTCTTGTCGCCTATACCAGTTTTAGGAATAACAAATAATAACTCGACTTCTAGTTGATCATTTGGTATCAGAAGAGGCTTATAGGAAAGGTAAAGGACTCTATATTGCGCTTATTTGACCATAATAAAATATGATCAAAATATGCCTCCTCCATCTTACCCCAGACATGCTCAATAATGTTTATGTCTGGTGACTGGGCTGGCCAATCCTGGAGCACCTCTCCTGTGGTTTGTAATGTAATGGGCAGCACAAATGTCTTGATACCTCAGGCTGTTGATGTTGATCATCCACTCTGCAGATCTATCGCACTCCCCCATACTGAATGTAACCCCAAACCATGATTTTTCCTTCACCAAACTTTACTAATTTTTCTGAGAATCTTGTTTCCATGTGGGTTCAAGTAAGTATTTTGCAATATTTGTGATGATTGGGATGCAGTTTAACATGATCCATCAGAAAAATCCACCTTCTGCCACTTCAAATAATCAACTAGAAGTCAAGTTATTATTTGTTGCTCTTACAACTGGGATCAACAACAAGACTTTTGTCAGGTAGTGTACTTGGGTTAGTCTCACTAAGGTTTTGATCCTTGCATTTTTAGACACGAATTTCAGGATATCAAGTTTTTTTTTATTATTATTAAATGCTACGATGTCCAGAAAATCATCTGTTTTTTCTGTTGAGCATGTTAGAAACCGGTAGCCATTGGCTTCCATAGCCAGAAAAACAAATACTGTGGAAGTCAATGGTTACAGGTTTGTAACATGCTTTAAAATATCTTCATTTGTGTTCAAAAGAACAGAACAAAAACAGGTTTAGGTAAGGTTAAAAATAGGTTAGTCTACCTAGAAAGGTTTTTATCCTTGTGATTTCAGACACATTTTGAGGATATCAAGTTGCTGTTGTTTTTTTTTAAATGTTGTTGAAAATGCTAAGAAAATCTAAGAGTTAATTGAAAAAATGAAAATATATTTACTTTTTTCTCACCATCAAGTGGTTCTTTTGTCTGTTGAACACAAATGGAGATATTTCGAAGAATGTTAGAATAATGTCGGTAACCATTGACTTCCATGGCAGGAAAAACAAATATTGTGGAAGTCAATGGTTACCGGTTTCTAACATGCTTTAAAATATCTCCATTTGTGTTCAACAGAAAAAACTAAAATATTCACACAGGTTTCCTTGGGTTAGTCTAACTATAAAGGTTTTCATCCTTGTATTTTAAAACACATTTTCGGGATATCAAGTCATAGCTGTTTGTTTTTTAAATGTTATTAAAAATACTACGTTGTCCAGAAAATCAACAAATGTGTAAAAGTTTAAAGGGATAGTTCATTCAAAACTGATTTCTCACTTTTTTCTGTTGAACACAAATGGAGATATTTCGAAGTATGTTAGAAACCGGTAACCATTGACTTCCATAGCAGGAAAAACAAATACTATGGACATAAATGGTTACAGGTTTCCAACATTCTTTAAAATATCTTCTTTTGTGTTCAAAAAAAACAGAACAAGAATACTCAAACAGGTTTACTTGGTTTAGTCTACCTAGAAAGGTTTTATTCTTGTGATTTTAGACACATTTTGAGGATATCAAGTTGCTGTTGTTTTTTTTAAATGTTGTTGAAAATGCTAAGAAAATCTAAGAGTTCATTGAAAAAATGAAAATATATTTACTTTTTTCTCACCATCAAGTGGTTCTTTTGTCTGTTGAACACAAATTGAGATATTTCAAAGAAAGTTAGAAGAGTGTCAGTAACCAGTGACTTCCATGGCAGGAAAAACAAATATTGTGGAAGTCGATGGTTACCGGTTTCTAACACGCTTTAAAATATCTCCATTTGTGTTCAACAGAACAGAACAAAAACAGGTTTAGGTTAGGTTTCTCAAAAATAGGTTAGTCTCACTAGAATGTTTTTCATCCTTGTGTTTTTAGAAACATTTTTGGCATGTCAAATTGTTTGCTTGTTTTTAAATGCATTTAAGAATGCTACGCTGTCCAGAAAATCTAAGAATGTGCAAAAAAGATTAAAGGGATAGTTCATCCAAAACTGATTTCTCACCATCGAGTGGTTGTTTTTCTGTTGAACACAAATGGAGATATTTAGAAGAATATTAGAAACCGGTAACCATTGACTTCCATAGCAGGAAAAACAAATACTATGGAAGTCAATGGTTACAGGTTTCTAACATGCTTTAAAATATCTTCTTTAGTGTTCAAAAGAACAGAACAAGAATACTAAAACGGGTTTACTAGGGTTATTCTCACTAGAAAGGTTTTCATCCTTGTATTTTTAGACACATTTTAAGAATTCAAGTTTTGTTTTTTGTTTATTAAATGCTACGTTGTCCAGAAAATCTAAAAATGTGCAAAAAAGGTTGAAGAAATGGTTCATCCAAAACTGATTTCTCACCATCAAGTGGTTCTTTTGTCTGTTGAACACAAATGGAGATATTTCGAAGTATGTTAGAAACCGGTAACCATTGACTTCCATAGCAGGAAAAACAAATACTATGGACGTAAATGGTTACAGGTTTCCAACATTCTTTAAAATATCTTCTTTAGTGTTCAAAAGAACAGAACAAGAATACTAAAACGGGTATACTAGGGTTATTCTCACTAGAAAGGTTTTCATCCTTGTAATTTTAGATTCATTTTAAGAATATCAAGTTTTGTTTTTTGTTTATTAAATGCTACGTTGTCCAGAAAATCTATGGAGATATTTCGAAGAATGTTAGAAGAGTGTCAGTAACCAGTGACTTCCATGGCAGAAAAAACAAATATTGTGGAAGTCAATGGTTACCGGTTTCTAACACGCTTTAAAATATCTCCATTTGTGTTCAACAGAAAAAAACAAAAATATACACACAGGTTTACTTGGGTTAGTCTAACTAGAAAGGTTTTCATCCTTGTATTTTAAGACACATATCAAGTTATTGCTGTTTGTTTTTAAATGTTACTAAAATACTACGTTGTCCAGAAACTCGAAGAATGTGCAAAAGTTTAAAGGGATAGTTCATCCAAAACTGATTTCTCACTTTTTTCTGTTGAACACAAATGGAGATATTTCGAAGTATGTTAGAAACCGGTAACCATTGACTTCCATAGCAGGAAAAACAAATACTATGGACGTAAATGGTTACAGGTTTCCAACATTCTTTAAAATATCTTCTTTTGTGTTCAAAAGAACAGAACAAGAATACTCAAACAGGTTTACTTGGGTTAGTCTACCTAGAAAGGTTTTTATCCTTGTGATTTTAGACACATTTTGAGAATATCAAGTTGCTGTTGTTTTTTTTAAATGTTGATGCTAAGAAAATCTAAGAGTTCATTGAAAAAATGAAAATATATTTACTTTTTTCTCACCATCAAGTGGTTCTTTTGTCTGTTGAACACAAATGGAGATATTTCGAAGAATGTTAGAAGAATGACGGTAATCATTGACTTCCATGGCAGGAAAAACAAATATTGTGGAAGTCGATGGTTACCGGTTTCTAACACGCTTTAAAATATCTCCATTTGTGTTCAACAGAAAAAAACTAAAATATTCACACAGGTTTCCTTGGGTTAGTCTAACTAGAAAGGTTTTCATCCTTGTATTTTAAAACACATTTTTGGGATATCAAGTCATTGCTGTTTGTTTTTTAAATGTTATTAAAAATACTACGTTGTCCAGAAAATCAACAAATGTGTAAAAGTTTAAAGGGATAATTCATTCAAAACTGATTTCTCACTTTTTTCTGTTGAACACAAATGGAGATATTTCGAAGAATGTTAGAAACTGGTGACTGCCATAGCAGGAAAAACAAATGCTGTGGAAGTCAATGATTACAGGTTTCTAGCATGCCTTAAATATGTTCTTTTGAGTTACAAAATTACTGACTAGTGAAGGGCGAGTAAATGATGAGTAAATGAGTTTTTGGGTGGACTATCCCTTTAAGTATGTATTTAGTATCTTTAAGTATCCCTTTAATGCAAAAAAATTAACGTTGTTTTCATATTCTTGACTGATTTGCTTTGGAATAAATTGAATAGTGAGTGTTTGGGATTATTATTGAAAAAAAAAACATGCAGCCAGCCAAATATTTTGACATGTGTTAATTAGAAATTTTTCATCCATAGATTGGTATGTGCATTTTGGGATATCTCATTAAAAAAAATGGAAAATTCACAGCCAACACTTGGTCATACATAAACTTGAACACTTTTTCTCATGATCTAACATAATTTAGATTAAATTTTAGTCTCTATTCAAATGCCTTTATCATTAGTTAAGCTTTTTGAATACCGCTAGATGGAAACATGGTTGCAATATGTTAAAATGTGCATAAAAAGTTCTTAATTAAGATATGAAGACGTGCAAGTAAACAAAGGTGGACACACATTTCTTAAATTAGTTCCCTGATGTACAATAAAAACCTCATGTGTCTTTGCCTGGAGATATGCGTTCAGATAACTGGACTGACCAGCGGACTGATCTTAATCACAGCGTCTCAAACGTTGTTTTAGTTTAGCCTGACCTTAGTGTGTTGGTGAGGTAACATGACAGTGTTTGTTATTGCGTGTGTCGCCTGCTGCTCTGAGGCACAATTCATTTATTATGTAGGAGGAAAAAAAGCTAGAGTTTCCCTATTGCTGCTTTTTTTTTAATTTTGATTGTACATGCGAATAACTGTGCATAATATGTCGATTATTTATCCAATAGTCCAATGTTTAAAATAATTTAAACTCATAATAGCTAGTGAACTACTAGAACTGCTAGAACTGAGTCAATCATTGAACTGTTTGAACTGAATCTGTGAGCATTCGAACTATGTGTTTTAAACTTACGAACTGGATTAGTGTATTTACGAATCGTGTTTTGAGTTTATAAATTGGATTTGTGTATTTACGAATCATGTTTCGAATTTACAAATCATGTTTTGAATTTACAAAATTGATTTGTGTATTTATGAATTGCGTTTTAAATTTACAAACTGGATTTGTGCATTTACGAATCGTGTTTTTAATTTACGAATTGTGTTTTTAATTTACGAATTGTGTTTTTAATTTACGAATTGTTATTTGAATTTACGAATTGTTATTTGAATTTACGAATTGGGTTTGTGTATTTACGAACCGGGTTTTGAAATTACAAATCGTGTTTTGAATTTACAAATTGGAATTGTTTATTTACGAATGATGTTTTGAATGTACGAATTGGATTCGTGTATTTATGAATGTTTTAAATTCATAATTAGTGTTTTAAATTACGAATTGGAATTGTGCATTTCCGAATAGTGTTTTAAATTTACAAATTGGAATTGTTTATTTACAAATGGTGTTTTGAATGTACGAATTGGATTTGTGCATTTATGAATCGTGTTTTGAATTTACGAATCGTGTTTTGAATTTATGAACTGGATTTGTGTGTTTACGAATCGTGTTTTGAATTTATGAACTGGATTTGTGTATTTACGAATCGTGTTTTGAATTTACGAATTAGATTTGTGTATTTATGAATAATTTTTTTAAACTTCCCAACTGTATTTGTGTATTCACGAATCAGGTTTTTTATTTATGAATCGTGTTTCGAATTTACAAGTAGATTTGTGTATTTATGAATCGTGTTTTGAATTTATTAATTGAATTTGTGCATTTGCAAATCATGTTTTAAATGTATGAATTGGATTTGTGTATTTACGAATGGTGTTTTGAATTTACGAATTGGAATTGTGTATTTTTTAATGGTGTTTTGAATTTCCGAATTGCATTTGTGATTTTACGAATCGCGTTTTGAATCTACGAATCATGTTAAAAATTTATGAATTGGATTTGTGTATATACGAATGGTGTTTTTAATTTACAAATCGTGTTTTGAATTTACGAAATTGGATTTGTGTATTTACGAATGGTGTTTTGAATCTACGAATTGGAATTGTGTATTTTTTTATGGTGTTTTGAATTTACGAATTGGATTTGTGTATTTTATGAATCGCGTTTTGAATCTACGAATCATGTTAAAAATTTATGAATTGGATTTGTGTATTTACGAATCGCGTTTTGAATCTACGAATCATGTTAAAAATATATGTATTGGATTTGTGTATTTACGAATCGCGTTTTGAATCTACGAATCATGTATAAAATTTATGAATTGGATTTGTGTATTTACGAATCGCGTTTTGAATCTATGAATCATGTTAAAAATATATGAATTGGATTTGTGTATTTACGAATCGCGTTTTGAATCGTTGAATCATTAAAAATATATGAATTGGATCTGTGTATTTATGAATCGCGTTTTGAATCTACGAATCATGTTAAAAATTTATGAATTGGATTTGTGTATTTACGAATCACGTTTTGAATCTACGAATCATGTTAAAAATTTATGAATTGGATTTGTGTATTTACGAATCGCGTTTTGAATCTACGAATCATGTTAAAAATATATGAATTGGATTTGTGTATTTACGAATCGCGTTTTGAATCGTTGAATCATTAAAAATTTATGAATTGGATCTGTGTATTTATGAATCGTGTTTTGAATCTACGAATCATGTTTTGAATTTACGAATTGGATTAGTGTATTTACAAATTGTATTTTGAATTTACGAATTGTGTTTTAAACTTACGAATTGGATTTCGTAAATGTCAATTACATTCTGGATGTATGAATCATATTATGCAAATGTATTTTATTGAGATTTACTATTAATAAAACAACCATTCGTGCATTTGCGTATTTTCAATTTTGATTAATTGTCCAGCCCTAGAAATTAAAATAACAAACATCCCATCTAGTGACACGAGAAAATGAAACAGGAAGTAGCTTCTTGGCTTTGGCAAAACAAAAGAAATCACGTAAAAGAAATCAAGTATCACAACATTGGCAGATGAATGCAATCCAGATGTTCTCCTGCTCCTCCTCCACACAATTGTTTCATGTTCGTCTTACCTCTCCTGACCTTCTCTTATCAGAGTCAAACGCACAAACTCAAGCTGTGTGATGACATTCAGCTGACAGCCTGAACCCGCTGCCTCTGACACACTCAAAAGCAGAAATACACACGCATCTGGACCACATTTATGATCACTTTGGAGGATTTATGTCTGTATTGAAGTTGAAAACAGCAGTGTACAGTAATTGAATGAAACTAACATCTCCTATTGTGCTCCAAGGAAGAAAGAAAGCAAAGCAGGTTTGGAAATAAAGCAGGAGAGGTCAGTAAATAAAGACAGAACTCTGGAGAAATATACCTTTAACTACATTTTTACTACAGCACTTCAGCAGTTTTGGACAGCTTTTCCAGTAACAAGCTACTTTTTACCCAACAAGTAGCAGAGCAGCATGACGAAAGATTATAGCCTGTCACACTGTACATCACATTATATTGCACAGCTTTACTACCAAGCAAAACCTGAGGCAAAAAATAAATAAATAAATTCACGTGCTGTTTTTCTAGAAGATTTTTTCCTCTCTCTCTTTTACTTCTGGGAGGTCTGAGTGTAGACTGGTTTATCATAGATTTTAATTTATGCAAGTATGATTGACTGACTACTCGGTCAATCATACTCAACTAGCATTGCATCAGAGTATACATTAGGGTTTAGGGTTGGGGAAGGTGTAGATGTTTATAACTGTGATGGTTGGGTTTAGGATTGGGGTAGGTGTAGATGTTAATAACTGATGGTTGGGTTTAGGGTTGGGGTGGGTGTAGATGTTGATAACTGTGATGGTTGGGTTTAGGGTTGGGGTAGGTGTAGATGTTAATAACTGTGATGGTTGGGTTTAGGATTGGGGTAGGTGTAGATGTTAATAACTGTGATGGTTGGGTTTAGGATTGGGGTAGGTGTAGATGTTAATAACTGATGGTTGGGTTTAGGACTGGGGTGGGTGTAGATGTTAATAACTGTGATGGTTGGGTTTAGGGTTGGGGTAGGTGTAGATGTTAATAACTGATGGTTGGGTTTAGGATTGGGGTGGGTGTAGATGTTAATAACTGATGGTTGGGTTTAGGGTTGGGGTAGGTGTAGATGTTAATAACTGATGGTTGGGTTTAGGGTTGGGGTGGGTGTAGATGTTGATAACTGTGATGGTTGGGTTTAGGGTTGGGGTAGGTGTAGATGTTAATAACTGTGATGGTTGGGTTTAGGATTGGGGTAGGTGTAGATGTTAATAACTGATGGTTGGGTTTAGGACTGGGGTGGGTGTAGATGTTAATAACTGTGATGGTTGGGTTTAGGATTGGGGTAGGTGTAGATGTTAATAACTGTAATGGTTGGGTTTAGGATTGGGGTAGGTGTAGATGTTAATAACTGTGATGGTTGGGTTTAGGATTGGGGTAGGTGTAGATGTTAATAACTGTGATGGTTGGGTTTAGGATTGGGGTGGGTGTAGATGTTAATAACTGATGGTTGGGTTTAGGATTGGGGTGGGTGTAGATGTTAATAACTGTGATGGTTGGGTTTAAGATTGGGGTGGGTGTAGATGTTAATAACTGATGGTTGGGTTTAGGATTGGGGTGGGTGTAGATGTTAATAACTGTGATGGTTGGGTTTAGGATTGGGGTGGGTGTAGATGTTAATAACTGATGGTTGGGTTTAGGGTTGGGGTAGGTGTAGATGTTTATAACTGTGATGGTTGGGTTTAGGACTGGGGTAGGTGTAGATGTTTATAACTGTGATGGTTGGGTTTAGGGTTGGGGTGGGTGTAGATGTTTATAACTGTGATGGTTGGGTTTAGGACTGGGGTAGGTGTAGATGTTTATAACTGTGATGGTTGGGTTTAGGACTGGGGTAGGTGTAGATGTTTATAACAGTGATGGTTGGGTTTAGGGTTGGGGTAGGTGTGGAGGTTAATAACTGTGATGGTTAGGTTTAGGGTTGGGGTAGGTGTAGATGTTAATAACTGTGATGGTTGGGTTTAGGGTTGGGGTAGGTGTGGAGGTTAATAACTGTGATGGTTAGGTTTAGGGTTGGGGTAGGTGTAGATGTTAATAACTGATGGTTGGGTTTAGGGTTGGGGTAGGTGTAGATGTTAATAACTGATGGTTGGGTTTAGGGTTGGGGTAGGTGTAGATGTTTTTAACTGTGGTTGAGTTTAGGGTTGGGGTAGGTTTAGATGTTAATAACTCTTGAGGATTGGGTTTAGCATATTAATATGTAGCATCCACTACGTATTGGACCTGATCTAGTACGTCATCATGCTACAGGCTGCCGCGAGGACACACTACTTTTTTTGCCAATTTAGTTTGGTTACAGCACAGAAATGGCAAACGTGACCTTTAAAGTAGGAGCGAAACACAAACATACAGGTCTCGAATCAGTCCTAACCTCAATGGTTTACAAAAGCGGTGTCAAAGAGCTGGGTTCAGACGTGCAACAGGGTGATGTACGGTTCACACTTTAGCTGCCAGAGGCTCTGAATGCGCCGCAGTCACATCAGCTGGCAGACAGACGCAGAAACCCGCAGGACCGGGCCGTGCTGGCATGCACTGAATGACCTACAGTCTGCAGCACGCTCACCTCACCTCATCCCCTATATCTAGCCTCATTTTCTCTGATCCTTGCCCAGGGGGCGAACAGAAGAAATCTTTGGCTCGGTTACAGTTATAAACGTCCATTGCACAACAGCAATGAACCAATGAGGGAGTGCAGAGTCTGGGTGAATCCTGGAGCTTATGGAAATGAGGTCTTACAAATTAAACTTTTTCATTTGTTGTCCTGGGGCTGGATTATGGAAATGATGTTGACAGACAAATGTTACGCAACACGGCTCTCCGATCCCTTCAGGAAAAAGCGTTTGCAGTCAGAGAGGCGTACAGTAATTGTGCGTGACTGCTTCTCATTCATTTTTCATCCCGTAAACGGGTGAATTTATCTAGATGAATGCTTCAAAAGATCCCGCGAGGGCTTTCAGGTTAGAAACACAGCCTTATATTTTAAAGCAGACAACTTCACTACTGAAGTTCCAGAGATTCCTATAATACTGTGAGAGATTTTCCTTACAATGAGGCCAAGTACATTTGTCACGGTGTCCTGTAAAAGCCATAATTAAGACCTAGTGTTTTAGCAGAGATTAGAGGTTTTTAAAGTCGTCATCACAGAGCACTTCAAATCTTTTTGCAAATCTAAAGGCAAAGACAAGGATGGATCACATTTTATATGACCTAAAATAATACGGCAGGGGGGCAGCACAGTGGCTCAGTGGTTAGCACTGTTACCTCAAAGCAAGAAGGTCGCTGGTTCGAGTCCCAGCTGGGTCAGTTGGCATTTCTGTGTGGAGTTTGCATGTTCTCCCCATGTTGGCGTGGGTTTCCTCCGGATGCTCCGGCTTCCCCCACAGTCACATATGCGCTATAGGGGAATTGAATAAACTAAATTGGCCTCAGTGTACGAGTGTGTATGGATGTTTCCCAATACTGGGCTGCAGCTGGAAAGGTATCCCTGTGTAAAACATATGCTGGAATAGTTGGCGGTTCATTCCGCTGTGGCAGCCCCTGATGAATAAAGGGACTAAGCCGAAGGAAAATAAATGAATGACTATTGTGTCAGGATTATTTCTAGTTGAGATCATTTGTGAAGTTTACTTATAAACAAATTTCGAGAGGATCACGTGCTTATGATTGCTAGCGGCTGGATCCGCATTATCCAATTCTCAATGCACCAATCAGACGACTCCTAAGCTACTACAAATACCCAGGGTTACGTACCACCGCTATCTTCGTTTTGAAGAATCCCCCCATCCACCCCTACTCCTCCTTCTTCCTAGATGGGTGACACGGTGGCCCAGTGCTTAGCACTGTTGCCTCACAGCATGTCTCTGGTTCTAGGCTTTACCAAACCAGCAGACATTTCTGTGCGGAGTTTGCATTTTCTCCCCGTGCTCATGTGGGTTTCCCCCGGGTTTCCCGGTTTCCTCCCACCGTCCAAAAAACATGCAACATAAGTTAATTGACTAATCCAAACCGGCACTATAGACATGCTCCTAGTAAATGGTTATCTCTCAAGAGCAATCACTGGCTGTTCATTGGTTATTACAGCGGGGGAGTTCTCGAGATCTACCTGAGCTCAAACTCCCCTCTCGCCTTGCAACGGGAGGGAGCCCCGGGCTCGAGGATCTTATGAGCTCAGGGCTCTCTCCCGGGACAGCATGCCAAACAAGCTTATAATTAATCATCAGCTAAGTGTGAACTCTTGAAAAAAGCATTTGTGGCATAATGTTGATTACCACAAAAATGGCCACACAAAAATCCTCACTACTGCAAAAGTTGCACAAAAGACATCCTGGAAAAATTAAAAAATTAAGGATATTTTCTGGAAGTAAACAGTGATTTAGAAGAAAAGTTTAAAAGCAAAAAGTTGTCAAATAATGTACTAGATTTAGCATAAAATAGCAAAAAGGTGCATGACTTCAGTCAATATTATATTAATTTTACACAACACAATACCAATTTTAATTTCAGACAAACAAATGAAAATATCTGTTCTCCTTATTAAAAGTCCTGTGAAGTGCTTTAAAATATGCATTTTCATTTGATGTTTGACGTAATCTCGACTGAAACACGAAGAGAGGGTGGAATCATGTGTAGCTCCTCCCCTTTTAAAAAAAAACAGCCAATATTCATTCATTCATTCATTTTCTTTTCGGCTTAGTCCCTTTATTAATCCGGGGTCGCCACAGCGAAATGAACCGCCAACTTATCCAGCACGTTTCACGCAGCGGATGCCCTTCTGTGGGGGAAACTGTGAGAGAAACCGGAGCTCCCAAAGGAAACCCACGTGAACGCAGGGAGGACATGCAAACTCCACACAGAAACACCAACTGGTCCAGCCGAGGCTCGAACTAGCGACCTTCTTGCTGTGAGGCGACAGCACTACCTACTGCGCCACTGCGTCACCCAAACAGCCAATGGTGTTTTGTTTTTCTCACAGCTCGGCCAATGAGAGTGATTGAGCTCAAGTGCATCAAATGAGAAGCATCTTGAAGAGTGCGGGGCATGTCAGATACTAGAGACACCATTAAATGTACTTGTCCAAGAAGGAAAAATGACATTATTTTATTTAAAATGCATCTTTTTATGGTTTAGAAGTGTTCGGAAGGTGTGCTAAAATTTCGTGACACACAATTAAAATGATAAATAACTCAAGTGAATCTTCATCTTTAAAAAAAATTCACTTACATGGTAAGTAGATAAATAAGATAAAGATAAATAACTTTTTTTGTGAAAGCGAGAGAGAATCTTGCGGGAGTGCTGATATAGAGGAGTCTGAAATGACAAACGATTGTCTATCACCACAACACGTTTTATTCGAGTACATTTGAGCTGGTTTCAGTTCTTTAGTTCTTTCATTTTCTTCTTCGGTTGTTTCATTTTTATAAATCGTTTTATTTAAGTTGTTTGTTAATTAAATCTTGTTAAGTTATTTAGCCTATTATCTTTATGCAACAAAGTTGCAAAGTAGTTTTGCGCGTCAACTGCTGCTGAGAGAGACAGAGCGCCAGAGAGCAATGGAAATAATAAATTTTTGGCATGCTGATTTCTGTGAAATTACGAATACATGTCTATAATCGCTTTGTAATTTTAAAAAATATTTTATTTTTTCCTTTAGGTGGGCCTAGTCTAATTTTCAATTCATGCTAAAGATGCGTGTCGCTGGAGTCAAAAGTGTCGGTCAAGTGAAGTTGATGTGAACAGCTGAAGCTTTCAATGATTTGTAGTTCATTTATTATTTAATGATGATTAAAAATAATAATAATGAATAATGCTTTCTGGTGAAACAATTTAAATAATAATGCTATTAATTTTATTCAATAATGTAATTATAACATGTAATAGGTCTACATTAATGCGAAACGAGCTAAATATAGTCTTTAAAATTGGCATAGGTCTTAGCTCTCGGCGATATCTTTGCCTATCGTCGTTACACAAAACTATCATCTATTGGCACAACCCTAGCCCCGCCTCCAAATTCATGTCATTGGATGAGCTTGTGTTTATATGCGGGTAAGTAAGGGCAAGTAAGGATGCTCAGCCGCACTATTTTGAAAACAAAACTTCACTCAAAAACTCTTCATTTACTCTATTTGAACAAAAACGTTCTTTTGAAAAATGCTGAAAACCGGTATCCATTGACATCCATACTATGGAAATCTAGTTTTTAACATTCTTCAAAATTCATTCTTCTTTTGTGTTCAACAGAAAAATAAGGCTCATAAATGTTTGGAGAGAAGAGTAAATAGTGAGTAAACTGTTGTTTTCTTTGAGTAAACTATCAGATTAGCGTTGAATTTGACACTGAAAAATATTAAAGGGATAGTTCACCCAAAACTGAAAATTCTGTCATCATTTACTCACCCAAAACTTCAATGGTTACCATTTACAATGGTAAATCCAATGGTTACCAGCTTCTAACATTTTTCAAAATATCTTCTTTTATGTTCAACAGAAAAACGAAGAGTAAATAGTGAGTGAACTGTCATCTTTTTGAGTGAACTATACCTTTAAACTATAAGATTGGCGTTGCATTTGACACTGGGAAATATTAGATATATAGATAGTTCACCCAAAACTGAAAAGTCTGTCGTCATTTACTCATCCTTTACTTGTTCAAAACCTATTTGAGTTTCAATCTTTTGTTGAAAACAATAGAAGTTATTTCGAAGTTATTCAACCGGTATCATTGTCTTCCATACTATAAAAATAACAACATTCTTCAAAATATCTTCTTTTGTGTTCAACAGAAAAATGAAACTCATAAATGTTTGAAAAGAAGAGTAAGGAGTCATAGTTTTGAGTAAACTACACTAAAAACTTAAACAAATTACTTCAGCTTGTTACGACTACATAAATGAATTAGTTTCCACTTAATCTATTAAGATTTTCTGTAATAAATAAATTGGAAAAACGCCATTCTTTTAGGTTTAAGTAGTTTAATTTAATTCCAATGAGGCTTTTTTTTCTCAGGTATAAGATTAGCGTGGAATTTAAAACTCTCTGAAAAAGAAACTGATGATGTAATCCCAAAGCATACTTCGCCAAGTGAGCACTCCGTTCCACATACATACCAAAAGCTAGAACATTTCACTCATTTTTCCGACAGATTCTGACTGCGAAACGGGTTGGAAATCGCTTGATCGCTTGAAAAGTGATTAAGTAAACCACCAAACCTCCCCGAAAGAAAAGTGAACCATGGGAGTGTATGATGTCATCAGCCGTGCATGTATGACAGTCTGTGCTCGGCCAGAAGCTCCAGCTGAACTGTCTGTGCCTGTGGTTTTCCACGCCGAGCTACGAGACAGACTCAGAGGACGCAAAAAAATCTGGAATTTAAGCGCCACCACATTTCTTGGTGAGCGCTGCAATGGGGGAATCAGGTCAAAGAGTGCTTTATTAAAACCATGCTGGGGAAAGAGACACGGAGAACAACATTTGCAATGCGAGAGCAAGCTAGCAGTCAGAGTCTTGTGGCCTCTGTGTATATTTGTTGTCTGCCGTTTTTCGTGGAGTTTATGAATTAGGCACTTACATGACCCATGTGAGAGATCAGGACATCCTATTTACCTTCTTAAAGGAACAGTTCAGCTAAGCAAGGATAAGATATGCTGAAGTATCTTTAAACAGTGCTACTTTATACCAGGGCTGCAACTAACGATTATTTTAATGAACGATTAATCTGTCGATAATTTTTCCGATTAATCGGACTTTTTAAATAATTATTAATTTCCAAACGTTTAAAAAAAAACTCATCCCTGAGCTGTTAATAATAATAATAATAATAATAATAATAATAATAATAATAATAATAATAATAATAATAATAGTAATAATAATAGTAATAATAATAATAATAATAATAATAATAATAATAATAATATTAATTATAATAATATTAATAATAATAATAATAATAATAATAATAATAATAATATTATTATTATTATTATTAATTATAGTAATATTAATAATAATAATAATAATAGTAATTATTAATAATAATAATAATAATAATAGTAATAATAATAATAATAATAATAATAGTAATAATAATAATAATAGTAATAATAATAATAGTAAAAATAATAATAGTAATAATAATAAAAATAATAATAGTAATAATAATAATAATAATAGTAATAATAATAATAGTAATAATAATAATAATAATAAAAATATATATATAATAATAATCGTCATGATAATAGTAATAATAATAATAATAATAGTAATAATAATAATAATTATAATAATAATAATAATAATCGTAAAAATAATAATAGTAATAATAATAATAATAGTAATAATAATAATTATTATAATAATAATAATAATAATAATAATAATAGTAATAATAATGATAATAATAATAATAATAATAATAATAATAATAATAATAATAATAATAAAATAAAAAACTAAGTAGTTTTGTCCTGTTTTCAATCCAAATATTTAAATATTTTTTTATCAAGATACATACTAGACACATGAAATAGCAGAAGAAATTGTCTCGTTTTCTGAAAATACAAAACACCTAAAAATTAAGTGATTGTTTGCTTAAAACAAGTTAAATTATTTGTGAATTGGGTAAGTAAAATAATCTTGATGATATAGTTTAAAGTGATAGATTGTCTGGGTTGGTGTTGTAAATAATGGTACAAAAAAACCTGGTATAAATTGCAGTACTGTTTCTGTTATTTTACACACTTAATCCTCTAGTTCTAATACAACACATTGTTTCAAACTACTAAAAGGTCAATAAAAGTTCAAATCTCAACATGAAAGTCGACAGAGCAGAGATCAAGGTCCAATAATGCAATTGACAACCGTAAATATACACGTGCCAATCGTGAAATGCACAACCTGTTAATTAATGGATTTATTTTACAGTTTACATAACTTTGTTCATTTAGGAAGAAGAACAGCTGTGAATGAGCAGAAAATTGGTGCATCACTTTATAACAGCCAATAAACTCTGACTCACAACAACCCGTGTAAATACATCGCTCCCTTTTTACGAAACGCAAATAAACAAGCGCAAATACACAATTAAACTTCCCTTGGCCATGAAATGTGATAATGAGGAGTCACACACCGATCGCTTTGGCTTAACGTCGCTAGAGAGCGCTAGGTGAAACGCCAGTGTGGATGAGGATCGTTTTTGTTCTAAAATGCTATTTTAAAACTAAACGGGGCCTAAGTGTGTATTTTTAGCGAGCGGGTTGCTGCTGCGACGGAGACGTGGCGGAGGATTGCAATGCCGGCTCAGAATCGTGATGTCTATCGGCCATCGGCAATGGACGATTCATATAAAAAAACTTTCGAAAAGGCATCAACCTTGCAAAATCTGTGACAACAACCAATCTACACTGTAAAAAATATCAGTAAACAGTAAGTTAACAGTTATCTGATACATTTTTCCCCATTTATTCAAGCTTTTGAATTGCATATTGGGATCTTGATCAACTTTAGACACTTAAAAGCTCAAAAAAGTGACTTTAATTGACATTTTTAATAGTTTAAAGTGATATATTGTCTGGGTTGGTGTTGTAAATAACGGTATAAAAAACCTGGTATAAATTGCAGTACTGTTTCTGTTATTTTACGCACTTAATCCTCTAGTTCTTATACAACACATTGTTTCAAACTACTAAAAGGTCAATAAAAGTTTAAATCTCAACATGAAAGTCAACAGAGCAGAGATCAAGGTCCAATAATGCAATTCACAACCGTAAATATACACGTGCCAATCGTGAAATGCACAACCTGTTAATTAATGGATTTATTTTACAGTTTACATAACTTTGTTCGTTTAGGAAGAAGAACAGCTGTGAATGAACAGAAAATTGGTGCATCACTTCATAACAGCCAATAAACTCTGACTCACAACAACCCGTGTAAATACATCGCTCCCTTTTTACGAAACGCAAATAAACAAGCGCAAATACACAATTAACGCCAACTTCCCTTGGCCATGAAATGTGATATCGAGAAGTCACACACTGATCACTTTGGCTTAACGTCACTAGAGAGCCCGAATCACAGAGTGATAGAACAATCCGGGAAGTTAATCCTAGTATGAGATCGACGCCCCCTGAGCCTTTGCGGGTCAACCAGCCTAATCTGCCCGGAATACCAATTTCAGCTGGTGGGCTGCATTATTGTCCAATAGGCGCTTGTTAAGAGTCTCTCAGAGGGGTGAAAATGTAAAAATGAACAGCCAAGGGCCCCATTCAGCTGCAAATGAGGACAAGGGAAAAAAGCCAGGACTAAAAGAGTGAAAAAGAGGAAGATGAAAGAGAGAGGAGGTGGAGAGGAGTTGCAGACAAGTTAATAGAGACCGAGATCCTGGAGATTTTACACGTCTCCGGAGTGACCCCAGACCGAGGCTTAAGCAACTTGGATTCAATCCATCCATGAAAAAAAAAACCCAAATCAAATGTCATCCTGCAGGTGGCAAAACAAAGGAAATCCGAAACATCCCAAGCACAAGATTACGGTCAACGGTCTGCCGCTGGGCTTTTGTACCGAAGTACAAACCGAAGGCTAAATTACACTTGATCTCTTAAAGTGATAGCTCAAGCCAAAGATGACACTGTAAAAAGTGATTAATAGACTTAACACATTGCTTTTAAAGGGATTGTTTAGCTTAAGTTTTAAGTGGGTGACATGGTGACGCAGTAGGTAGCGATGTCGCCTCACAGCAAAGAGGTTGCTGGTTCGAGCCCCGGCTGGGTCAGTTGGCATTTCTGTGTGGAGTTTGTTTTCCCCATGTTCACGTGGGTTTCCTCCGGGTGCTCCGGTTTGCTACTGGGTAAGCTAAATTGTCTGTAGTGTATGTGTGTATGTCCTGGTCCTTCAGGTTGGGGGTTGAGCGCTGGGCTAACAACTCACCTCATAAAAACTAGATGTTACGAAACACCAACATGGTGTAGCTAAATTTCAACTTTGATATAAATGACCCTGGGAGTAAGCAAGTGAGTACATTTTAAGTGAGTAAACCTTAAAACTATCGAGTAAATTAACTATGTGCATAAATTATGTCAACTTAAAAGTTACAATGGATTCATTCACGTTGTTAAAAGTGAAGTCAACTCATCGCTTTTGAAGTAGGAGAGCTAGGAATGTCCTTTTGTCTCATGTCATGATGCACATCTAATTGAAAATTTAGGGCGGTGCTTGATTTTGTCCAATTCATATGATTGGATTATTGGGTGCTGCAAACAAAATGAAGGAAGATTAACGAATAGATATAAACCAAGAAGAAACGACATACACACTGATAGCCCCTCCCACTAATAGACTGATGGCCCCGCCCTAAAGTCATTTCTTGTGACCAGAAGTGAACAAAAGTCATTTATAGGGGGGAGGGAAGGTTACGAAATTTAATTAAAGATTATGAGGACAAAGGCGGCACGCTGGCTCAGTGGTTAGCACTGTCGCTTCATAGCAAGAAGGTCGCTGGTTCGAGTCCCAATTGAGTCAGTTGGCATTTCTGTGTGGAGTTTGCATGTTCTCCCCATGTTCACGTGGGTTTCCTCCGAGTGCTCCGGTTTCCCCCACAGTCCAAAGTCAAGTGCTGTAGGTGAACTGGGTAAGCGAAATTGTCTGTAGTGTATGTGTGTATGTCCTGGTCCTCCAGGTTGGGGGTTGAGCGTTGGGCTAGCAACCCTTCTCATAAAAACTAGATGTTACGAAACACCAATATGGTGCGGCTACATATCAACTTCGATATAAATGACCCTGGGAGTAAGCAAGTGAGTACGTTTTAAGTGAGTAAACCTTAAAACTATTGAGTAAATTAACTATGTGCATAAATTACGTCAACTTAAAAGTTACAATGGATTCATTCACGTTTTTAAAAGTGAAGTCAACTCATTGCTTTTGAAGTAGGAGAGCTAGGAATGTCCTTTTGTCTCAAATCATGAAGCACATCCAATTAAAAAATTAGGGCGGTGCTTGATTTCGTCTGATTCATATGATTGGATTATTGGGTGCTGCTAACAAAATGAAGGAAGATTAAGGAATGGATGAAAACAAAGAAGAAACGACATACACACTGATAGCCCCTCCTGTTAAAGATATTTTATGCATGATATATCTGTTTGAAAATTAACAAATCAAATCAAGATGATAGGTCATTTCTAGTATCTTTTGCAGAATTGCACGAATAAATGGTTTCCCAGAAAACTTCCCTTTTGTTTATTAATTAATAATGCAGTCACTTCTGCTTAGTTGAGGGTCAAGCAACTCACATAAACATTCTTGGGTGAACTACCCCTTTAAGAATTTTAAGAACTGCACAAATTTTGGACCATTCCTAATTGTGTTGTTTTTTAGCTCAATAACCTCTTAAAGGGCACCTATGGTAAAAAATCTACTTTTCAAGCTGTTTGGACAGACATGTGTGTAGGTATGGTGTATAGACTGTCATATTGGGGTGATATAAGCACACCCAGTGCTTTTTTTTCCAATTTAACAACATAAAAAACGGTGGACCAATTGGAGCGGTTTTCAGATCGACCGCAACTTTACGTAGGAGAGCGGTCCCCCGCCCACCAATATTGATTGACAGGCACGTCATCATATCCTCAGTTTGTTGATTCACGTCCGCCATTTTCAGCGTGAGTCGAAGCGATATCACTAAAGGAATTTTTAGATGCAAGGCTCATTGGGCTCAACACAAGATCAATATTCTCCACATTATCGCTCTAATCGGATCTATTGGTTGTATCTTTAGGTAGGTTTGCAAACATGTGTACTTCTCATTGAGTCTACCTTATACTTCAGCCGTTTGCATTTCTCGTGATCCCAGAAGCTCCCTGTGATCTTAACTAGCATGCGTTTTAGAATTTCAAAACATCGGTTTCTATCAGGGTACACTCAAGTCGACTGCTGGGCGCCGCGGACCGCTGCAGAAACCTATGTTTAGAATTCAAAAATGCGTGGCGCGACGATTCGGGACACTTCACAGAGAGTGTCTGGTGTGCTGTGTCGCGGCTTTGAGCGGCGCATCCGGTGCCTCAGTCAAAGTTAATTCAGTGTGCGTGGTTATTAGTCTCGGTGTACAAGCTCGGCACTTGAAACTAGCACACAGTTGGATGTAAAACTGTACAAAGACACAAATGATTTTGTACTCTCTGCTTGGTCTGTGTCCGAGTCGTACATGTACGACTGAATGCTGATCCTCTCTCTCCTTCTCCGTCTGCCTGCCAGACTCTGTAGCAAACGCAGAGCGAGTGAGCTCATGGCCCCGCCCCCTTGTTACGTTGGCAGGAAGCCGAAACTAATTTACATGTGAAGCAACACACCCCTAAATCAGCGAGCTGTGGACACGCCCCCAACATGACACTTTTTAACACATTATAATAAAAAATCTGAATTGTGTTTTGAACTGAACCTAAACTGGCACACTCAGAAGAACCATAATATTAATATTAAATCATAAAAAAGAGGTAAACTATGTTCCCTTTAAAGACGAAAAGAGGACAACTGCCTAGTCAACAGGAAAAGTGAAAATAGCTTCTCTTGGGATTGAAAGAATTAATTACTTCCCTCGAGCGACTAAACCGTAATCATATCAGACATAATTGCTTGAATTTGGGTCAAGATAAAGTTATCCTGCGGAATATGTGGGTATACAGAGCAAGTCTGGTCTAGCTGTGAAATCGGGGACATCAGATCAAGCGCTTTCTGTTAGAACTTCTTCGGTTTCATCAAGCAAAACAAGACTGCCATACAACAGTGTGTGCATTACGAGACTTTCTTCTTTTATTTATTACATCACAAAGGAGGTGGGAGTAATATCAACCGTGACTTTTACAAATGTGAAACATGCATTTCTCAAAGACAACAAGGCAGCAGTTACAGCACTGACCATGCTCTTAAAGTGATAGTTCACCCAAAAACGAGAGTGTGTGGTTAATTTACTCACCCTCAGGCCATGCAAACATGTAGGTGACATTTTTCTCTTCAGCAGAATGTTAAAGTTTCTATTTCAGTGTAGAAACGTAATCTTTAACACAATATAATATTTTAATGCTAAACAAACAATGCTACTACTGCTAGCTACTGCTACTTTGAGAGTTAAAAAACAAAGATGAAGCAAACTGATTGGTCTGTTGTGAATAATATTACGTGGCAAGAAGATTCTGCTTCAGACTCACAATCGTGAACACACTCATGACCATTTGCCAAAGACGTGGATTAATAATGTAAATAATTGTCGTCCTTGCACAGAAACCATTTCACTTTATAAAACCCCATAGTACCTATCATCATAAGCCTTCAGGTTAGGGCTGGGCCGATGAAATATATTAAAGCAAATAGTGATAAAAATGTATGCCCATAGCAATGATAAGCTCTGGACTTTTTATTCTATTTTGATCTAAGAGGCAATCACACAGCAGAAATGTTGGCTGAAAGTATGCTATGCCATTTTTGTGGCTTCAGTCATTGTTAGGGCTACTCTTTTAAATCTGGAAGCATTAACAACTTATATTGACATATATATCATCATAGTTCAATATGGAAATAATTATCGCCCAGGCCTACTTCAGGTACTAATTTTGCTCTGCCTGTGTATGATTTTTTTGACTCTCAAAGTGCTGCTAACTAGCATTTTAGCTAAAAGTTAAAGCTTTAATCTTCTATTTGATAAAAAAAAAAGTCACAGTTTAGATGGTCTGAGAGTGAGTAATTTACCAGAAAATTTTCGGTTTTAGGTGAACGACCCCTTTAATTAGATCATGTGACAACAATAGATCGAAGAACGATAGATAGATAGATAGATAGATAGATAGATAGATAGATAGACAGACAGACAGACAGACAGACAGACAGACAGATAGATAGATAGATAGATAGATAGATAGACAGACAGATATACAGATCGACAGATGACAGATAGATAGATAGATAGATAGATAGATAGATAGATAGATAGATAGATAGATAGATAGATAGATAGATAGATAGATAGATAGATAGATAGATAGATAGATAGACAGACAGATAGACAGATAGAACGACAGATAGATAGATAGATAGATAGATAGATAGATAGATAGACAGACAGACAGACAGACAGATAGACAGATAGACAGATAGACAGACCGACAGACAGACAGACAGACAGACAGACAGACAGACAGACAGACAGACAGATAGATAGATAGATAGATAGATAGATAGATAGATAGATAGACAGACAGAACGACAGACAGACAGATAGATAGATAGATAGATAGATAGATAGATAGATAGATAGATAGATAGATAGATAGATAGATAGATAGATAGATATGCACTCCGTCTAGTGGTGGCACTATACTAAATCACATCTCCCCTTAAATTACGTCATAAAGCAACTACAGAGTTGAATGACGTATGGAGAAACAGAGCCGGCCGGTTACTACGTCATTCAGCTGAGTGACATGGCAAAGAGGGGGTGGGGGGGGGGTTTCAATCCCAAAACTCAGAGCACAATCTCGGGAATAAAAAATGTATTGCTATAGCAACCCAATCTGCAACTATGAACATCCCATAATCACAAAAAAGTTTCAAATACTTTTACTTCACTTTACACCCGCATTGAACAAATGTCAAACCTCACAACTAAAAAAAAATAACACGCAATTGATAACACGCAACCGTTAGAAAACGTTCAACTTTCGCGAAACTTTTTCGTAAACAAAACCGCACACAAGCCAAACTTTCCAGCCGTGATTTGACAAAAGGAAAAAAAGGAAAACACCTCCAGGTAAATGTTTTCGTCTCGGGTGTCAAATCATCGCGTAATCTCGAAGACACCGCCGTGTCAGCCACAGCAGCACTTTGCACAAAGTATTGAGTTTGTTTACAGACGCCGCCGACCGTGTTTATTCTGCTGTCATCCACAGTTTTGGACTTCGCGCAGAATCACAACAGCCTTTACGTGGCTCGCTCGCATCCATCAGAGAAGGGTAAATAAAGATGTCTCGCGCGCTTACCAGCTTTGCAGGGATCTTTATAGTCGATCGGGTCTGATACGCTGCTGGTCTCCACATAGTAGCCGGGCTCAATCGAGTCCAGATCGAGCGCTGCGAGCAGGGAGAAGCTGGAGAGCAGGAGCGCACACCTCGCCGCGAGCTCCATGATTGGGTGACTGGAGCAGGAATAGAGGTCCAGACGGAGAGAGAGATGGTCGGCGGAGGAGGGAGGAGGGACCGACGAAAAATGGGAGGTTTTAGGGGAAATGAGATCCATCTCGAGGGCGGGTTTAAAAGCGCAGCTCTGCCTCCACACACACACACTGAGGTGAAGTTGGTTTTATAATATCACATTTATTCAATTTTGAATAATGACAACTTGTGACAGTACAGTATGACTGTATTGTTTACTTCTACTTTGAATATTGGGTCTAAAATCGCATGTAAGTGTGACTTCAAAACAAGACTGACATTATTTATTTGACTGTAAACAATGATGTACTTTGATTGTCGTTACCTAATATTGTGATTTCCCTATTTAGAGTTTGCAAACAATACTTTTCTGAAATTATATTATTAATCCTTGTTCAAATTGACTACCCTTTTGTTATGTTTTGGATGAAAACATCCACTGAATTAAACTGCTGTAAAATGCATCATATATATATATATATATATATATATATATATATATATATATATATATATATATATATATATATATATATATATATATATATATATCAGATTTTTTCCATAACTTTGTTAATCATCCTCAGTCCTGATCAAAACTACAGGGTTTTAACTCTTGAATTACCAAGATGTCACTGATTTGGTGAAAAAACACACAAAATGCCACATTTTCAATATAAAAAGTAGCTGTGGGCTGGATTTTTCCCTTTTATCACAGTCTTGGACATGATTAGTAACATCATTGGCTTCAATGCTTTGTTAGATTTTCATTTTTTCTCCCTAATTTATTGTTGGTGACAGTTTTTAGCCCCATTGACTTCTATTCTAACTACATTTAATGGTGCATAAAGACACAGTCTTTGTTTTTGTTTACTCCATGTAGTTCTGAGAGCCGACATGCATATTTAAATTTTCTCAGACACATGTGCGTAAAGGTCACTCACACACACACACACACACACACACACACACACACACACACACACACACACACACACGCACACACGCACACACACACACACAAACACACACACACACACTTTAATTTGCTGTTATACTCTATATAAAATCCAGAAATTAAGCTTTTTTTGCACAGGCTTATCCAAAGGGTTAAAGGTGTCAACTTATCAACAATAAAAAAATACAAAATTGTATCTCTTCCCAACAGGGAAAACCATCAACAGTCAAAAATGCATAATTATATGGTGTCAGGGTTTTGTAATCAAAAATATGTGGTTATAATCACATAAAGTCAATAGGGCAAAAATAGCCACCATTAAAAATATGAAAATCAATCAAAAACAATGCATCAAAGGCAATGTTGTTTCACATGTCCAAGACTGGTTAAAAATGTAGTCCACAATTACTTTTTATATCGAAAATACGTTATTTTGTGTGGGTTTTTTCAGCAAATCAGTGACATCATTTATTAATTTGGCAATTAAATAGTTAAAATCCTGTCATTTTCTAAGCAATTTAGTAGTTTTGATCAGGATTAAATTTGATTAACAGATTTATGCAAAAAAAATTTGAAAAAAATATTTATCTGATGCATTTTTGCAGGTTTAATTCAGTGGATGTTTTCATCCTGAACATAACAAAAGGCTAGTCAATTCGCCCAGAGTGTTTCTTTGAGGGTTTTTTTTTAATCTAAGCATTTTCTCAAAATATCTGTCAAAATTAGATTTTTCACCAAAAAGCTGAAACACAGAAAAAGTTGTGGCCGAATTAAAACACAAAATCCCCCCAGAGTGGATGAAAACATCCCTAACAGTGCATAAGGGTTAAGGAGAAAGTCTGAATGTGTGAATATAAAAGCAACTTCACCCCCCAGCAAGCAATAGCCGTCATTTCACTGGCTAGGTGAAGTATAGACCAGATCTAGCCCGGCTACGTGTAACCCAATTTTAGCCCGAATAACCTTAAATTTGGTTGCATGTTGTTTTTTTGCTAAATAAAGCTTATATATGTATGATACTCCATCATGTAAGAAAAGTCAATAACGTTTATGAGGTTCCTGCAAGTAATAGAAGTAGTTTCAGTTTCTCTGTGAAGTATAGACTCAATCTAGTCCGGCTATGTGTAACCCATCTCTAGCCCAAAAAAACCTTAAACTTGCTTACCTGTCTTTTTTTTGGCAAAATACCTTGTGATATGTATGATATTCCTTCAAGTAAGGAAAGTCAATCGCATTTAGGGTGTTTGGGCTTTTAAAAATATATGCTATTTTCATAGTCTGAGCGTAGCCTTGAATTATGATAGCCTGATAGCCTAAACTGATTCACTGTATTTGGCCGTGCAGCGCGTACATCACGCACACATTATCAGTAAGTGTTAAGGTGTAATTTCGTGACATGTTCTATTTGTAGCCATAAGTCACTGCGCTGAAGTGATTTGTACAGCGGAGCTTTGTGCCAGTGCATAGGTTATAAACTGTTTTATTTACATTGATTAAACAGGGGAATACATAGTTGTACATAAAAGAAAATACAAGGGATTTAGCATCAGTTAGCTAACCATGGACATTAAATTGAAGTAAAGTTGGTTTTATATATCGCGCATTCAGACTTTCTCTTCATTCATTCACTCATTTTTTTTTCAGCTTAGTCCCTTTATTAATTCGGGGTCACCACAGCGGAATGAACCGCCAACTTATCCAGCATATGTTTCACGCAGCGGATGCCCTTCCAGCTGCAACCTATCACTTGGAAACATCCATACACACTCCTTCACACTCATACACTATGGACAATTTAGCCTACCCAATTCACCTGTACCACATGTCTTTGGACTAGTGGGGGAAACCGGAGCATCCAGAGGAAACCCACGCAAACGCTGGGCGAACATCCACACGGAAACGCCAACTGACCCAGCCGAGGCTCGAACCATCGTCCTTCTTGCAACAGCACTACTTACTGCACCACTGCGTCGCCAGACTTTCTCTTTAATAATATAATTTCTTTGCAAATTAAATTACACTTCAAGTTTCACCACTACATACACATATCAGAGCCAGCGGTAGTTTCCAGAAGAGGTGTCCGAAGTAAGGCTGCTCTCTCAAATTTTCCAAAACTATCAAAACAAGTTTTCATTTTATTTATTTAACACCATCTATTATTAGCATGGGGAAATCATATTAGCAGTGATGATTATCAAAGTGTAACATTATTCACAGTCAAATAAATAGTGCTGATGTTGTTTTGAAGTCATACTTGCGCTATAAGGGAATCGGGTAAACAAAATTGCCTGTAAGGAATGCAAGAGTGTATGGGTGTTTCCCAGTACTGGGTTGGAGCTGGAAAGGCATCCGCCGTGTAAAACATATTCTGGATAAGTTGGTGGTTCATTCCGCTGTGGTGACCCCTGATAAATAAAGAGACTAAGCAGAAGAAAAATGAATTAAAATAAATATATACGTATCCAGAGGGCTACAAATGAAAAACAAATGCAGGAGAGAGGTGTTGGGTTTTCTCACACTGGTTTGTCAGATGCCTTTCTGTATGTTTGAGTTCCCGCTCTATTACTTCCTTTGTATCTTGTGTTTTTAGTGTAGCTGTTGGGTTGTGTGTGTTTACGCTGAGGGCTTCATGTCACGTTACCAGAGTAGGGGAACATTCGTTTTGAAAGTAGTGCATTACAATATTGAGTTACTCCCCAAAAACGTTACTAGTTGCGCTACTTAGTTACTCTTTATGGAAAGTAATGTGATAGGTTACTTTTAAGTTACTTACTTTTTCATACCTGCCTGAGGAGAAATAGAGGAGCTCTGCCTTTAATCACACACTGTATAACCCACTCCTTTATTTACCTTTAAAACAACTCATTTTAAAAAATATGGGACTAATGTGTCGTCACGGTGGTGCAGTGGGTTGCAGGATCGCCTCACAGCAAGAAGGTCGCTGGTTCGAGACCCCAGCTGGGTCAGTTGACATTTCTTTGTGGAGTTTGCATGTTCTTCCTGTGTTGGCGTGGATTTCCTCTGGGTGCTCCAGTTTCCCTCACAAGTCCAAAAACATGTGTTGTAGGTGAATTGGGAAGGCTAGATTGTCCGTAGTGTGTGGGTGTGTGTGAATGAGTGTGTATGGATGTTTCCCAGTGATGGGTTGCAGCTGGAAGGGCATCCGCTGGGTAAAACATATGCTGGATAAGTTGTTGGTTCATTCTGCTGTGGCGAGCCCTGATTATTAAAGAGACTAAGCCGAAAAGAAAGTGAATGAATAAATATTCTATTTTTATTTTATTTTATTTATTTATTTATTTAAGCCTGCTCTTTACTTTATTTTTTAAATATTTTTTTATTTCTATTTCATTCTAGTTACTTATTTATTTCTTTTTTATTTATTTATGCCTGCTCTTTATTTTATTTATATTTGATTTATTTATTTTATATATATTTTTATTCTATTTATTTATTTAAGCCTGCTCTTTATTATATTTATATTTGATTTATTTATTTTATTTATATTTTTATTCTATTTATTTATTTAAGCCTGCTCTTTATTTTATTTATATTTGATTTATTTATTTTATATATATATATTTATTCTATTTATTTATTTAAGCCTGCTCTTTACTTTATTTTTTAAATAATTTTTTATTTCTATTTAATTCTATTTACTTATTTATTCCTTTTTTATTTATTTATGCCTGCTCCTTATTTTATTTATATTTGATTTATTTATTTGATGTATAATTTTATTCTATTTATTTAAGCCTGCTCTTTATTTTATTTATATTTGATTTATTTATTTGATGTATAATTTTATTCTATTTATTTAAGCCTGCTCTTTATTTTATTTATATTTTTTATTCAATTTATTTATTTAAGCCTTATTTTTATTTTATTTTATTTATATTTGATTGATTTATTTTATTTATATTTTTATTCTATTTATTTATTTAAGCCTGCACTTTAGTTTATTTATATTTGATTGATTTATTTTATTTATATTTTTATTCTATTTATTTATTTAAGCCTTATTTTTATTTTATTTATATTTTATTTATTTATTTGATTTATATTTTTATTCTATTTATTTATTTAAGCCTGATTTTTATTTTATTTTATTTATATTTTATTTATTTATTTTATTTATATTTTTATTCTATTTATTTATTTAAGCCTGATTTTTATTTTATTGATATTTTATTCTATTTATTTTTTTAAGCCTGATTTTTATTTGATTTTATTTATATTGTATTTATTTATTTGATTTATATTTTTATTCTATTTATTTATTTAAGCCTGATTTTTATTTTATTTTATTTGTATTTTATTTATTTATTTTATTTATATTTTTATTCTATTTATTTATTTAAGCCTGATTTTTATTTTATTGATATTTTATTCTATTTATTTATTTAAGCCTGATTTTTATTTGATTTTATTTATATTGTATTTATTAATTTTACAAAATAACTTCAGCCACAGTCAATCAAATCACCCACATTTCTAGAGTGTCACAATGCAAATCCATCTCCATAATTAATGCTATTGGTGGCGTCTCATTACATAAACAACACACAGTCATTTATCACTATAGCCAACAATACAAACTACAGCAGATTTCATACTGCGGAGGGATGGTTTTCATTGAGTGCGAGCGTCCAGCCATGTAATCTGTTGCAGATGAATGTTGTTCTCCATTACTTTGAAAGCCTTTGCCATCAATAATTCTGTTGTTGTGTTTTACAGATATTACAGGATCCATTTGTCTAGTTTAGCATCACCTCTCTGACTCTTTGGGAATATTATCCTTCATTCTGATTCCCTCATGTAATAAGCTGAAGATTTAGATGGAGCTTTTAAACCGTATAAGCTACAGAAACCTCACAATCCAGGTTTATAATAAACTGGTTACCATCAGTTTTGCATTAGATTCTTTTCTTTATCTTTCTTTTTAAATCCTTGTGAAATCAAAATGTATATGTTTATACTGCTTTAGCTTTGTTATTCTTAAAGTGGAGCTATTATGCAACTTTTATAAGCCCCGCCCTCTAGTGACAGTCTCCCCTTCATTACCATAGGACATTAGTTCTTTTTTTGAGCCTACCATTATGCTGACACCCAGGCATTTATAGCTCCGCCCTCTTTTGAAAAGAGCACAATCTCATTTGAATTTAAAGCAACAGTCTCCAAAATGGCACAATTAGGATCAAAGCCTAAAAGGGGTCAGTTTCAGAGAGATATAAAACATTATTAGTGTGGTATTTTGAGCTGAAACCTCACATTCGCACTTTAGGGACATCAGAGACTTACTTTACACCTTGTAAAAAGGGGCATAATAGGTCTCGTTTAAGGTTAATAATTAATCTGTGCAAGTTGATCCAATGAAAAAAGATTTCTTTCAGTGAAAGTCTACTGTGAAAGTTGCTACTGTGTTTGGAGTGATGGTCCTTCTGTTGACGTCAGCCTGAGGGTTTCCATAGCAACTGCATAGTAATATCTCTCTTACCGTTAGTTTGCTACAAGGGAATGACACACAAAAAGAAAGCTCTTCCCCCTACTCAGTACTCACACTCTCAGAAATCAAGGTAGAAAATGGGGTAGTCTCTTTTCAAATGGTACATTTTTGTTCCTAACAGGTCCTTTAAGGTATATATTAATACCCAAAAAGTACAAATGTATACCTCATAGTACATTAATGGTACAAAAGTGAACTCTAAAAGTACAAAAGTGTACTCTAAAGGTATTAATGCTCACCTGCATGATATAAAAGTGTACCTTTTAAAAATATATCGCCCACACTAACAGATTTTGTACATTTACAGGTTGTTTTCAATCATGTGGTTCTGGTCAGTGTTGCCAACTTAGCAATTTTGTTGCTAGATTAAGCAACTTTTCGTACTACCCTACACTGAAAAAAATTATTCAAAGATGATCACTTGGATTTACTCAATTTTTTTTACGTTAAGTGGTTGTAAACAATTTACTTGGGCTGAATTTAAACAAACAAATTAAGTTGAACATTGTTAAATTTAATTTGTTTGTTTAAATTCAACACAAATAAATTGTTTGCAACAGTTTTGCATGCAACACTTTTTTCAGCAACTTTTTTTTTTTCAAAAAGCACTTAGCAACAAATTTAGCAATTTTTAACATTTATTTGGCTACTTTTAGCAATTTTCAACATTTATTTAGCTACTTTTAGCAATTTTGAACATTTATTTGGCTACTTTTAGGAATTTTTAACATTTATTTGGCTTCTTTTAGCAATTTTTAACATTTATTTGGCTTCTTTTAGCAATTTTTAACATTTATTTGGCTACTTTTAGCAATTTTTAACATTTATTTAGCTACTTTTAGCAATTTTGAACATTTATTTGGCTACTTTTAGGAATTTTTAACATTTATTTGGCTTCTTTTAGCAATTTTTAACATTTATTTGGCTACTTTTAGCAATTGTTAACATTTATTAGGCTAATTTTAGCAATTTTTAACATTTATTTGGCTACTTTTAGCAATTTGTAACATTTATTTGGCTACTTTTAGCAATTTTTAACATTTATTTAGCTACTTTTAGCAGTTTTTAACATTTATTTGGCTACTTTTAGAAATTTTTAACATTTATTTGGCTACTTTTAGCAATTTTTAACATTTATTTGGCTACTTTTAGCAATTTTTAACATTTATTTGGCTACTTTTAGCAATTTTTAACATTTATTTGGCTACTTTTAGGAATTTTTAAAAAGTTACTCAAAAGAGCAGTGGCTGCAGGCTTCACTCAGTAGAGTAAATGGCTAGCTCAGATTGTTTTTCTTAACTTTTAATTTACTGATATTTGTTAACATGCATAATTGTTGGTAATTTTAGGTAGCAATACATTCCAATAGTGCTATAATTATTGTCACCTTAACAAATGTGTTAATTTCACAAGTTAAAAAGAGTAAGTACACAAGCTGTGAGTGTTTAAAAGAATGTAACTTCATTATCAGTGTTATATTTAAAAATAAAACATTCTTATCAAAAAGTGTTTGTATTACTTTTACAAATCTTACACAAATCTAAATGGACATATTTCAAATATGTTTTTTTGCTGAGATGGCCGGTCAATTTGAGAAAGCATTAATTATTTTGTATACTACATAAAGATTTAGTTTTGAGTCGCGATTACGCAATGACGTCATCACGCGAAGTAATATGTTAATAAGAACCTATTTATTGTGCATCTGTATGTAATGTTTTATTATAATAAAATACACAGCGCCTCA
The DNA here is from genome assembly GCF_903798145.1 of Danio aesculapii. Lineage (NCBI taxonomy): Eukaryota > Metazoa > Chordata > Actinopteri > Cypriniformes > Danionidae > Danio > Danio aesculapii. The sequence continues at coordinate 3,314,979 of NC_079442.1, read as the reverse complement.
GAGATTAAAGACATTATGGGCTTACGCTTGCCAGATACGACGTGAGTACGTCACTGATATGCAAATTAGTGCGTGACATCATCTGGCAACATTTAGCTGCTTTTCGGGCAGGCTTTAGCTACTCTTCATTGGAAATAGTTGGCAACACTGGTTCTGGTGACACGCGAAATTCCAGCCTGATCTCACGAGAAAACGTAAGTATTTTACGTTTTGACAGTTTAGTGGCTAATTTGTACGAATTTGTACGAGTTCAGTCGTACGAAATTGTACGATTTTAAAAAGGAGGCGTGGCACCTAACCCCACCCCTAAACCCAACCGTCATTGGCGGATGAGCAAATCGTACTAAATTGTACGAATTAGATCATACGAATTCGTACAAATTAGCCACTAAATCAAAAAGTTACGAATTGCCGTGTGATTGTGTTGGAAATTCAGATGGAGGGTAGGAAGTAAGAAACTGAATTAATTTAATTAAACTTTCATAGTAATTATATTGTTGCTTTGATACAACACAACTGTAGTAATAAACAAATAGACATGTAGTAATAAACAGAATAAACATATTCAAAAGACTTCAGTCTGCTATGCTATAATTATACAGTTTATCAGTTCACTATACTGCAGTATTCTGTAGCATTATTATACACTTCACTATGTGTATTTACACATGTTTATTATAAGTTTTTCCCTATGCGGAAATCTTCCAGACATCACGAAATAACAGATAAAAGCATACCAAAGCACGGATACCAAAGTCTACATTATTATTTATTTATTTATTTATTTATTTATTTTTGTAAAGGGCAAAGTGCTCCACAATAATAACGCCAAAATTTGTCGCAAGGTTTGCATTTCTTTTTTGTTCTGTCGATGAACAAATATTCACCACCACTGCGCATCTCGATGTTCCAACACAATCTCACGGCAATTCGTAACTTTTTGATTTAGTGTCTAATTCGTACAAATTCGTACGATCTAATTCGTACAATTTAGTACGATTTGCTCATCCCCCAATGACGGTTGGGTTTAGGGGTGGGGTTAGGTGCCACGCCTCCTTTTTAAAATCGTACAATTTCGTACGACTGAACTCATACAAATTCGTACAAATTAGCCACTAAACTGACAAAACGTAAAATACTTACGTTTTCTCGTGAGATCAGGCTGGATGTTCACGTTACCGTTGTTTATTCAGCTGAAATGCCAGCAGCAATTCATAGCAGGCTATGGTATTTATATTCTCCTGGATTTTGTATACGTTTGATGGTGTTTGTATCTGATTTACATATAAGACGTTAACATTTAGAATCTTTAGTGCTGTCAAACGAATTATCGCGTTCAAAAAAAAGTTTGTACATATGGATGTATTGAATTCATTCATTCATTCATTTTCTTTTCGGCTTGGTCCCTTTATTAATCCAGGGTCGCCACAGCGGCATGAACCACCGGTATTGAATAAATGTTTATTAAATTTCGCCTTTTCTTCCGTTTTTCAGGCAGTTTCTGGAACTTTCCCCCCTTTATAAGCAAAAACTTTTGGAAGTCTATTAAAGCTGTTTGGCATATCTTATTTTGGCTGATTTAAACAATTATAAACAACATAAATCAGAAACATTTTGATGTTCAGATAGCGATTCCTATGTAGAAGAATCCCTTCCTACCCTCCATCTGAATTTCGTGCGTCATCAATGACATCATGTGAAAACAACCTATTTCTGAGTGTGTAGGCCATGTCCAAAATCGCATACTTCCCTAGTGTATAGTACGTTAAAACAGTATGTGAGGTGAGTTGTAATGTCTGAATTCATAGTATTCAACAAAATCTGAGAAGACCTACGACTTCTGGTAAGATTCTGATGTCCAGTGGACGCTACGTTATCCCATAATGCCACGTGAGAGAATTCATGAATTAGAGTGAATCGACACAACTAACTGATGCGGGTAGGTCACGTGATCATAACAAATGGTGGATGTAGTATGTTTGAATTCCATTTATACTATATAACACTACCTGACAAAAGTCTTGTCGCCTATACCAGTTTTAGGAACACCGAATAATAACTTGACTTCTAGTTGATCATTTGGTATCAGAAGTGGCTTATATGAAAGGTAAAGGTTTCTAGATAAAAAAAAATGTAAAAAATGCACGAGGGCTTTTCTTTTTCTGGACGGCTTTTGTAAATCGTTGGTTGGGTTTAGGGCAGGTGGGTCGATCTGTAAAATCGGTTGGGTTTGGGGAAGGAGGAAGGCCGATTGGCCGGTCGCCCAGTCAATCATTCAGCCAGTCGGACAGACAGACGTTCGTTCGACAGCGGCCTCTGGTGGGTTCACGCGAGAACAGTGCGGGTGCGAACGGCACTTGCAGGAGACGTCCGAGAAGCCAAAAAGGCGCACACAGCGGCCTCTCGCGGATTCGCGAAAACCAAAAACTGCAAAAATACGTACCTCCCGGGACGTATTTCGCTGTCTCCAGAAACGTCCTCGGGTCTACGTTTTCAGAATGAGCCTGGTTGCCTTCAACGCCTCCTCCGTTCATCTTACCCCAGACATTCTCAATAATGTTCATGTCTGGTGACTGGGCTGGCCAATCCTGGAGCACCTTCTTTGCTTTCAGGAACTTTGATGTGGAGGCTGAAGTATGAGAAGGAGCGCTATCCTGCTGAAGAATTCACCCTCTCCTGTGGTTTGTAATGTAATGGGCAGCACAAATGTCTTGATACCTCAGGCTGTTGATGTTGATCATCCACTCTGCAGATCTCTCGCACGCCCCCATACTGAATGTAACCCCAAACCATGATTTTTCCTTCACCAAACTTGATTGATTTCTGTGAGAATATTGCGTCCATGTGGGTTCCAGTAGGTCTTCTGCAGTATTTGTGATGATTATGATGCAGTTCAACAGATGATTCAGCAGAAAAATCGACCTTCTGACACTTTTCCAAATGATCAACTAGAAGTCAAGTTATTATTTGTTGCTCTTACAACTGGGATCCACGACAAGACTTCTGTCAGGTAGTGTAATAAATACTTTTCTAATGCTCATGTAGTAAATACAAATTGAAATGTAGTACCTACTCGAGTAGTACACAACCTCAGTTTCAGTACATGAAGATACAGAAGTAAAAGTCTCAGCAATTTCCGGTTCACGCAGACTTTATCGGGAAATTCCATACTTCTGAACCTCATACATGGAGTGGGATGGTGGAAATCCCCCTGCATCTGTTGGGAAAAGGTTTCTTTATTATGTGTGTCCTGTAATGATGATGTGCAGCTCAACATCTGACTCACAATGAATCCCACAGCACTGTTTGCATCGATCTGATTTAATATGAGATCCCGGGTGACGCTGCGTTCCCTTCAGTTTATTGTTAGAGGTGCCAAAAAAATGAAATAACTCTTTAGTCACATCCTTTCTGTACCAGAAATCATCATAATGATACCCCGAGGAGAATCCCTCCTGCATTTGTGGAGTGTTTCTTAATCCTCTAACTCGACTCTGTGTTGTAGTGTTCATCTTGTTGTTTTAAGTTATATTGTATATTGACACGGTGGCTTAGCACTGTCAACTCACAGCAAAAAAAAGTCGCTGGTTCAAGTCCCGGCTGGGCCAGTTTGCATTTCTGTGTGGAGTTTGCATGTTCTCTCCGTGTTCCTGTGGGTTTCCTCCAGGTGCTCTGTTTCACAGTCCAAACACATGCGCCATAGGTGAATTGGGTGAGCTAAATTGGCTGTAGTGTATGAGTGTGTGTGTAAATGAGTGTGTATGGGTGTTTCCCAGTACTGGTTTGTGGCTGTAAGGTCATCCGCTGCGTAAAACATATGCTAGAATAGTTGGCGGTTCATTCCGCCGTGGCGACTCCTGATAAATAAGGGACTTAGCTGAAGAAAAATGAATGAATGAATGTACATTGACATAAATACTGAAAGAACAAACAAAATATGTAGCATTAACACTGAAAATAATGTCCTGATATTCGACTACACACATTTGACTGCATGTTTAATATTATATTTTTCTTCTATAAAACCAAAACTATATCAGAAGTTGCTGTCTATACCCTTAAATGCTGCACTATTTAAAGGTGCAGCCCTTTGTAATGGTGTTCGAAAACATAGTGGACATTTTGAAGTGCTCAATCAATCCCACAACGCGCCACAATAATGAACGTATAACCAATGTACACTTAGCAGCTAGAAAATCCAACCCAGGCTTATTCTGAAAACAGTCCCGTGGACATTTCTGGAGGCCACGAAATACGTCCCGGGAGGTACGTATTTGTGCAGTTTTTGTTTTCGTGAATCCGCGAGAGGCCGCTGTGTGTGCTTTTTCACGTCTCAAACGTCCCGTTCTCGCGTAAACCCACAAGAGGCCGCTGTCGAACGACCGTCCGTCCGACTGGCTGAATGATTGACTGGGGGACCGGCCAATCAGCCGACCCACCCTCCTCCTCCTTCTCTAAACACAAATAGTTTTACCGATTGACCCGCCCGCCCGCTTACTTCCCTAAATCCAACCAACAATTTACAAAAAAAATAAGCCGACCAGTAAAAGAAAAGCCCTCGTCTGATTTTTACCACGTTTTCGGATTTTACCACATTCTCAGCCTGTTATGAACTTGTTACCTTTATTATTTGGATTCTGTTTTTGTCTTACCTGATTTCTGGAACTGCTGTTCCCTGGACTCGAACCCAGTCGTCGTCGTTGTGGTCAGCTCCTCTCTGCATCTCAAGTCCGCTGACGTACACGACGAGCTATATTAGCTATATTATTATTATTTTATTATTATTATTATATTATTATTTGTTTTATTATTATTATTATTATATTATTATTTTATTATTATTATTACATTATTATTTGTTTTTATTATTATTATTAATATTATTATTATTGTTATATTATTATTATTTTATTATTATTATTATTATTATTATTTGTTTTTATTATATTATTATTATTATATTATTATTTGTTTTTATTATTATTATTATTATATTATTATTTTATTATTATTATTACATTATTATTTGTTTTTATTATTATTATTATATTATTATTATTGTTATATTATTATTATTTTATTATTATTATTTTATTATTATTATTATTATTATTTGTTTTTATTATATTATTATTATTATATTATTATTTGTTTTTATTATTATTATATTATTTTATTATTATTATTTTATTATTATTTGTTTTTATTATATTATTATTATATTATTATTATTTTATTATTATTATTATATTATTATTTGTTTTTATTATTATTATATTATATTATTATTATTATTATTATTATATTATTATTTGTTTTTATTATTATATTATTATTATTTTATTATTATTTTATTATTATTATATTATTATTTGTTTTTATTACTATTATATTATTATTATTATTATATTATTATTATTATTATTATATTATTATTATTATTATATTATTATTATTATTATTATATTATTATTATTATTATATTATTATTATTATTATTATATTATTATTTTTAATATTTTATTATATTATTATTATATTATTATTATTATTATTATTATTATTATTATATTATAATTTAATATTATTATTATTACAGCCAAACCATAAGAAATAAGCCTTCATCCAGAAGAAAAATATAATTAGAAAAACTGTGGAAATGTTCATTGGTCAGTTAAACATCACTTGGGAAACAAGTGATTATGATATCTCTTATTATTATTAAAATATTCAGGCTGAAGTTACTTTGTGTGTTTTTAAACTCTTAGTTTAACTCAATTAAACATATTTATATAAACTTCAATTTCTCTAATATTATTATAAAAACGAAATAGCGTTACTTTGAGTCATCAGAACTCAAAATGAACATATTCAGTTATTAGATTAAAGAATAATCGATTTTAATGAATAATAGGTGGTCATAATGTACATAAAAGGCCTTGAAAACATTTTCTATGCGTCAATTTCTATGCGTCACCATAAACATTAGCAAAGACACTCGTATAGTAAACAGTTTGGACTTTCTGTAACTCCTCAATGCGCGTCAGTGTTTAGACAATGACCCAACTAGATATAAACAGTTACTTTTTTGCTATTAAATTTCAAGTATGTATATCCTGTTTGTTCTGAGTCAGAGGGTAAAGCAAGAGAACTACTTTTATCCCTTCTCTTTCACACATGCACACATTGACTACAAAATATTAAATACGTTTCAATCCTCATCATTCGTGTATAGACATGTCATTTGTAGAGAGCTCTGTTAGTTTGTGTCCCAACGTTTCTGAGATTAAAACCACCGTTGTGTTGTTGCATTTCAGATTTCATTATGTAAATCCCCAAATAGAAACACTACTGGGAATTCTCTGGAAAGTATAATACATTTTTCATGTAGACAATCCTGGAAATAATTTGAGCAGGGTCTATCCTGGATGTCAAGCTGGATTTACATTGTTTAGAAGAGGAGCATTGATGTTTTCAGAGCATCAGGAATGCCCCCCTCCCCTCGGCCCTCTGGGCACTGTGTACTGAGAGACTGGAAATGAAACAATGGCACCATTATATCATATCCTTTCAATTTAGTTAAGAAGGACATGATGGAAAACCAGGACAGGTGGTTTTAATAGCAGCAGACCCATGGGAATATGCGGACTGAAGACAAGAGATGAAGGAACAGGGAATTTGGAGGACAAGAATACAGCGAAGATGCTGTTGCTCTTTCATCTGAACCTCTCTTATATCAGCTAAATCGAAGCTCATGATCCTTGAGCCAGCAAGCAGCCACTTTAAAACCTATTAAAAGTCCTTGGTAACAACTTATGAACCATTCAAAATACCCTAGTAAGCATATTTTAATGACCATCAAAAATAACCTGTATAGCAACTACCTAGAAAATAATTTGCTGCGTCCCAATTCGCATACTATCAGTCCATAATAGTATTTAAAAATAGAATTGGTATGTCCAAAATCGCAGTTGAAATGAGTATGTCAAAGGTTCCCCGATGGTTTACTATTTCCGGTAAAAATCTTAATTGTAGAACCGGCCATACTCACGGTACATTGTGCGTTGGAAGTGAATTTTATTAGAACTACAAAATCGGGTGAAAAGTCTAAATAAACTACAAACATGGCGGACGCGCGAAACCGACCGTCAAGTAGAGAGACTTCGGTAAAGATGTTTGTATGACTGTTAATTAATATCTAGCCCACTGAAAAATATTTAAATCACATTTTCTGTGTTATATTTCATCTGCAACAACAATACTGAACTTATATAAAGACGTGTGGACATTAACATCTGAATGCAGAATTATCCGAAGACCTGAGGAGATTTCTCTGCATGAAAGACTGGCAGATTATCCTGCTGCTGCTTCTCCAATGAGGTAGGAAATTAAACATAACAAAAATGTGTGTTGAGATGATTGACAGGTGTAGTAACTAAGCAACACAAAGATCTGTTAACAAGGAAGTAGTACGTCCCAAAGCTTGCATACTCTTCTGTGTTTTTTCTTCACAAAAAAGTACATTCTTTTAGGGCATAGTACAAGTATGTGAATTTGGACGCAGCATCCCTTTCAATCGTCCAAAATGGATAATAATCACTTAGAAAGCAGAAAGGACACCCTAGCAACCATGCAAAAGCCTATAGCAACCAGAATACATGAGCAATCATACGAAATACTGTATTAGCACCTAGATCATCCTAAATACCCTAGTAATCATCCACAATAGGGCAAACATAAACCAGAACACCTTGACAACCACCAAGTTACCCAAGCAACCATTCAAAATTACCTTGTAACCGCTTAGATAACATATAGGACATCATAGCAACCATCAACCAGAACACCCTAGCCAACATCCAGAATAGTCTAGCAACCAGAACACCCTAGCAACCCTCCTAAATACATTAAGAACCATTACAAATAGCCTAGCAACCAGAACAGATCACCCTAGCAGCCACCCAAAATAGGCAAGCAGCCATCAAAAAACAGCCTAGCAACCATCAATCAGAACACCCTAGCAACTCCTAGAACTCTCTTGCAACCATTGAACAGAATATCCTAGCAACCATCCTAAATAACCTAGTAACCACTACCTAGACAACACCTCGAACAGTCGAGCAACCACCTAAAAACAGGCAAGAAACCATCCAAAACAACCTAGCAACCATCAACCAGAACACCCTAGCAACACCTAGAACTCTTGCAACCATCAAACAAAATATCCTAGCAACCACCCTAAATAACCTAGTAAAACAGCCAGGAAACCATCCAAAATAACCTATCAACCATCAGCTATAAGACATAGACAGCTATCCAAACTACAATAGTAATCACTGAGAAAACACATAGGACACCCTAGTAACCATACTAGATACCATAACAACCCAAAGACCATTTAGAAAACACCTAGCAACCATCAAACAGATCACCCTAGCAACCACCTAAAATAGGCAAGCATCCATCAAAAAACAGCCTAGCAACCATCTTCCAGAACACCCTAGCAACACCTAAAACTCTCTTGCAACCATCAAACAGAATATCCTAGCAACCATCCTAAATAACTTAGCAACCACTGCCTAGACAACACCTCGAACAGTCGAGCAACCACCTAAAAACAGGCAAGAAACCATCCAAAACAACCTAGCAACCATCAACCAGAACACCCTAGCAACACCTAGAACTCTTGCAACCATCAAACAAAATATCCTAGCAACCACCCTAAATAACCTTGTAAAACAGCCAGGAAACCATCCAAAATAACCTATCAACCATCAGCAAGAACATCCTAGCAACAACTAGGACTCTCTTGCAACCATCAAACAGAATATCATAGCAACCATCTTAAATAACCTATCAACCACCACCTAGCCAACACCTAGAGCTCCCCTACAACCATCAAACAGAATATCCTAGCAACCATCTTAAATAACCTAGCAACCACCACCTAGACAACACTTAGAGCTCTCCTGCAACCATCAAACAGAATATCCTAGCAACCATCTTAAATAACCTATCAACCACCACCTATCCAACACCTAGAGCTCTCCTGCAACCATCAAACAGAATATCCTAGCAACCATCTTAAATAACCTAGCAACCACCACCTAGCCAAAACCTAGAGCTCTCCTGGAACCATCAAACAGAATATCCTAGCAACCATCTTAAATAACTTAGCAACCACCACATAGACAACACCTAGAGCTCCCCTACAACCATCAAACAGAATATCCTAGCAACCATCTTAAATAACCTAGCAACCACCACCTAGACAACACCTAGAGCTCTCCTGCAACCATCAAACAGAATATCCTAGCAACCATCTTAAATAACCTAGCAACCACCACCTAGCCAACACCTAGAGCTCTCCTGCAACCGTCAAACTGAATATCCTAGCAACCATCCTAAATAACCTAGCAACCACCACATAGACAACACCCAGGACAGTCTAGCAACCATCAACCTGAGCAAACCAGCTACCGTCTAAAAACAGGCAAGAATCCATCCAAAATAGCCTAGCAACCATAATCCAGAACACCCTAGCAACATTCTAAATACCTCTAGAGTGGTTTATTCCACTGATTGATATTGTTTTACCAGTTAATCTATGTTGTTATTCTTCTGAACTTTCACCGTAAGAAATATATATATATATATATATATGCTGATTCCTTTAGATTTTTGGACACCTCTGCTCTCGAAACCAGCCAAACCCCTCAGTGGTTAACTAGAACAGCATCATTTAATCAGTCTGAGAGCTTCACTGTCAGCTCATGTGGTATTATTCGGCTAAACACACAATGTTTTGAGGACACAAACCGCCGCATTAATCAGTGTCTATCATTATGTTTCATGCCTTTCAGCCTCTGCTGGCTCCCCTCATTAGGGCCAATAAAAACAATCAACAATCAAAACAATGGTGACTTAATCAAGCAGACACATCATTATCTCTGTTGACACGATCATAACAGTTATTTGAAGGACCGCCTTGGGGAAAGTCATGCAAAAATATTTGATTATTATTATGATTGATGCATGGTTAATCTAAAAGACAGAGACCAAACCTCGTGTTACATTTCCAATGCCTTTGATTTATTATCATCATTTTGACAGTTTAATGATCAATTTCAATGATGACAAGAAAATTTTATTATTTTTTCACTTAAAATAATTGTGCAACTAAATAAAATATGTGCAAAACTATTTTTAAGTTTAACCAGCAAGAAAAATGTACACTACCTGACAAAATATTGTTGTCGATCCCAGTTGTAAGAGCAACAGATAATAACTTGACTTCTAGTTGATCATTTGGAGAAGTGTCAGAAGGTCGATTTTTCTGCTGGATCATCTGTTGAACTGCATCCCAATCATCACTAATACTGCAGAAGACCTACTGGAACCCACATAGACCCAAGATTCTCACAGAAATCAGTCAAGTTTGGTGAAGGAAAAATCATGGTTTGGGGCTACTTTGAGTATGGGGGCGTGCGAGAGTTCTGCAGAGTGGATGATCAACATCAACAGCCTGAGGTGTCAAGACATTTGTGCTGCCCATTACATTACAAACCACAGGAGAGGGCAAATTCTTCAACAGGATAGCGCTCCTCATACTTCAGCCTCCACATCAAAGTTCCTGAAAGCAAAGAAGGTGCTCCAGGATTGGCCAGCCCAGTCACCAGACATGAACATTATTGAGCACGTCTGGGGTAAGATGAAGGAGGAGGCGTTGAAGATGAATCCAAAGACTCTTGATGAACTCTGGGAGTCCTGCAAGAAGGCTTTCTTTGCCATTCCAGATGACTTTATTAATCAGTGATTTGAGTCATTGCAGAGATGTATGGATGCAGTCCTCCAAGCTCATGATGGAGTCAGACACAATATTCATTCTGTTTCCACTGCAGCATGACCACATATTCTATTCTGGACATTATTTCTGTTAAGTGACAAGACTTTTGTCTCAGCAAAAGTCAGACCTTACTGTCCTAATTAAATCATTAAAAATCAAGGCATGATCAGATTTTATTGTGGTCAAATAAGCGTGATCTAGAGGCCTTTACCTTTCATATAAGCCACTTCTGATACCAAATGATCAACTAGAAGTCAAGTTATTATTCGGTGTTCCTAAAACTTTGTCAGGTAGTGTTATTTATAAGGAACAATCGCAATTTTCAGTATGTTCATATAAACATTTTCAATTGGCGTATGTAAAATATGTTAAAACTAGGAGGAAAATAAATAAAATATAAAAGATAAATTATAAGAATAAAAACTGCTCAGTCATAATAAATAAAAGAAAATAATCAAAATAACCAGCCTGATCTCACAAGGAAACGATTTTGTTTGGACAGTTTAGTGGCTTCTTCATACGAATTCGTATTTTTTTAAAGGAGGCGTGGCACTAAACCCCTCCCCTAAACCGAACTGTCATTGGGGGATGAGCAGATAATACTTAATCATATAAATGAGATCGTCTGATTTCATATGAATTAGCCACCTAATCAGAAGGTTATGAGTTGCTCTGAGACAGCGTTTAAATAACACATAAACAATTGTAAAATCAAATCAAGTCATTATTTGACATGTGCAAGACCGTGTCCACAGGAGGTGCTGTTGTACGCCAAATCACCAGTCTTTGAATCTTTAATGCATGTGATTCCTCCATGTTCATCGGATCCAGAGACGCATTCTCAGCTAAAGTGTTAGCGATGTCTCACATTTCATCTATTTCAGAGATTCTGGTCACTGAAAAACAAAATATTCATAGATTACATGACAATCCAGATAAAGTGAATTAGTACAAAACATATGATTTTTTGAAAAGAAAACTCAAAGCATTTAGGCATGTAGACATGTAAACTGCTCCTTAACGCAAATTTTTTATCAACCAATCACATGGCAGCAGCTCAATGCATTTAGGCATGTAAACATGGTCAAGACGATCCGCTGCAGTTCAAACCGAGCATCAGAGTGGGGAAGAAAGGGGATTTAAGTGACTTTGAATGTGGGATGGTTGTTGCTGCCAGACGGGCTGGTCTGAGTATTTCAGAAACTGCTGATCTACTGGGATTTTCAAGCACAACCATCTCTAGGGTTTATAGAGAACGGTCTGAAGAAGAGAAAATATCCAGTGAGCGGCAGTTCTGTGGGCGCAAATGCCTTGTTGATGCCAGAGGTCAGAGGAGAATGGCCAGACTGGTTCCAGCTGATAGAAAGGCAACAGTAACTCAAATAACCACTCGTTACAACCGAGGTCTGCAGAAGAGCATCTCTGAACGCACAACACGTCCAACCTTGAGGCGGATGGGCTACAGCAGCAGAAGACCACACCGGGTGCCACTCCTGTCAGCTAAGAACAGGAAACTGAGGCTACAAATTCACACAGGCTCACCAAAACTGGAAAATAGAAGATTGGAGAAACGTTGCCTGGTCTGATGAGTCTCCATTTCTGCTGCCACATTCGGATGGTCGGGTCAGAATTTGGCATCAACAACATGAAAGCATGGATCCATCCTGCCTTGTATCAACGGTTCAGGCTGGTGGTGGTGGTGGTGTAATGGTGTGGGGGATATTTTGGGCCCATTAGTACCAATTAAGCATCGTATCAATAGCAGAGCCTACCTGAGTATTGTTGTTTATTTTTAGCATAATAAAGTACGTATTATTCTACATTCCTAATCTTGAACTCAACCACCTTAATAAACCATTAACTATTACTTTAATCTAAATAAACTCATAACTTACTGCTTATTAAGGTAATTATCATTGGCACATTTTGGCTTCACTTTATTTAACAGTGGACGTTAGTGGAGATCTATGATAAATGTAGTAATTTGTCTCCCCCTGTTGGCGAAACAATGCAACTTGTAGACAGATTTGCTCAAACAATATTCTCTATTCTGTTTTGATTACCAAGTCTCTTGTTCTCGCTGTTGCTTCATTTATTCGATTAAACAATATTGTTAGAAATTAGCCGCTAATTCGATGTTGCGGGTAAATAAATAAACAAGCACTTAATCATTTGGTCTCGCTTTATTTTAAGACACAATGCACACTATTAATAAACTATTAACTATGACTTTAACCTAAACAAACTCCCAATTTACTGCTTATTAAATAATAAATGATGTTTATTATTAATATCATAAATTAATAAAATTATTCTACCTTCCTAATCTTACCAACTTAAACCCAAATAAACCCTTATCTATGACTTTAACCTAAATAAACCTCTAATTTACTGCTTATTAAGGTAGTTTGGTTAAAGTAGGTACACTCTCAGAAATAAAGGTACGCGAGCTGTCACGGGGGTGGTACCTTTTCAAAAGGTACAAATTTGTACCTAAAAGGTCCATATTAATACCTCAAGGGTACATATTAGTAACTAAAAAATACAAAAGTGTTCCTCTTAAACTTTTTAGGTACTAATATATACGTTTGAGGTACCAGTATAAACCCTTCAAGTACAAATGTGTACCTTTTGAAAAGGTATCACCCCTGTGACAGATTGCGTACCTTTATTTTTAAGAGTGTATGATTAGGAATGTAGAATAATATGTACTTTATATTAATAATAAACAACCAATATCTTAATAATAGGCAGGTAATAAGCCACTAATAAATAGTCAGAATTGGTACATAAACTAAAGCTTCACCAATAGATTTTAATGAATTATATGAGGCTCCAGCACATGATCAATACTGAACAGACTCTGGCTCCAAATGACATCATCAGCCTAAGATGTCAGCCACTATCATTGGCACATTTTGGCTTCAGTTTTTTTTTTTTTATTATTTTTTACAGCGGACGTTAATGGAGATCTATGATAAATGTAGTAATTTCTCGCCCCCTGTTGGCGAAACAATGCAACTTGTAGACAGATTCACTCAAACAAAACAATGCAACTTGTAGACAGATTCACTCAAACAATATTATCTATTCTGTTTTTATTACCAAGTCTTATATGCTCGCTGTTGCTTTATTTATTCGATCAACGATTCAGTGTTGTGTGTAAATAAATAAACAAGCATTTATTTATTTGGTCTCGCTTTATTTTAAGACACAACAATCACTATTAATAAACTATTAACTTTGACTTTAACCTAAATAAACTCATAATTTACTGCTTACTAAATAATAAATGTTGTTTATTATTAATATCATAAATTAATACAATTATTCTACATTCCTAATCTTACCAACTTAAACCAAACTATGACTTCAACCTAAATAAACTACTAATTTACTGCTTATTATGGTAGTTTGGTTAAAGTAGGTATGATTAGGAATGAAGAATAATATATACTCTATAATATTAATAATAAACAATCAATATCTTAATAATAGGCAGGTAATAAGCCACTAATAAATAGTCAGAATTGGTACATAAACTAAAGCTTCACCAATAGTTTTTAATGAATTATATGAGGCTCCAGCACATGATCAAGACTGAACAGACTCTGGCTCCAAATGACATCATCAGCCTAAGATGTCAGCCATCATCAATGGGACATTTTGGCTTCAGTTTATATTACAGCGGATGTTCGTGGAGATCTTTGATAAATGTAGTAATTTGTCGCCCCCTTTTGGTGAAACCATGCAACTTGTAGACAGATTCGCTCAAACAATATTCTCTATTTTGTTTTGATTACCAAGTCTCTTGTTCTCGCTGTTGCTTCATTTATTTGATCAACAATACTTTCAGAAATTAGCCGCTAATTCGATGTTGTGTGTACATAAATAAACAAGCACTTATTCATTAATTTGGTCTCGCTTTATTCTAAGACACAATGCACACTATTAATAAACTATTAACTATGACTTTAACCTAAATAAACTCCCAATTTACTGCTTATTAAATAATAAATGTTGTTTATTATTAATATCATAAATTATTACAATTATTCTACATTCCTAATCTTACCAACTTAAACCCAAATAAACCCTTATCTATGACTTTAAACTAAATAAACTACTAATTTACTGCTTATTGTGGTAGTTTGGTTAAAGTAGGTATGATTAGGAATGAAGAATAATATATACTCTATAATATTAATAATAAACAATCAATATCTTAATAATAGGCAGGTAATAAACCACCAATAAATAGTGAGAATTGGTACATAAACTAAAGCTTTACCAATAGTTTTTAATGAATTATATGAGGCTCCAGCACATGATCAAGACTGAACAGACTCTGGCTCCAAATGACATCATCAGCCTAAGATGTCAGCCCCCATCATTGGCACGTTTTGGCTTCAGTTTTTTTATTTTTATTTTACAGCGGACGTTAATGGAGATCTATGATAAATGTAGTCATTTGTCGCCCCCTGTTGGCGAAACAATGCAATTTGTAGACAGATTCACTCAAACAATATTATCTATTCTGTTTTTATTACCAAATATATTATGTTTTCCATTGCTTCATTTATTAGATCAAGAATATTGTAATAAAAATATACATAAATGAATCTATTTTAAACATTTACATTTATTTAAAATATAATTTTGCGAAGCTGAATTTTTAACATCGTCACTCCAGTCTTCAGTGCCACACGTTCCTTCAGAAATCGTTATAACATGACGATTTAGAGCTCATTTAAAAGGATTTAGACAAATGGACTATTTTATTCTGAATTATAAGCCTGCCTTACGGAGCAAACTCTTACACATAGCTAAGTGATCCAGAGCAGAAATGACAAGCATATAATGACGCTCTTCGGAGTGATTAAGCGAATAATTACAGCTCGTCAGGTCAATGAGACGGTTACCATAGCAACCGCTCACACTGCGGAGCGCTGGAGGTGTGATGGAGAGGCTGCGCCACGAGTAAACAGCGGTTAACAGAAATAACCCCAAAGAGGCTAATCAATATTAATGAAAACCCTGACTGGCTTTTGATGAGCTCCTCCAATTTGTTGAGCGTAAGGAAGTCAAGATAAAGCCTAGTGTTTAGTTTATGGCAAGCTGTTTTAACATTTAAAGGGGGCCTATTATGCCCCTTATTACAAGATGTAAAATAAGTCTCTGTTGTCTCTAGAGTGTGTATGTGAAGTTTCAGCTCATAATACCGCACAAATAATGATTTATAACTCTCTGGAACATCCCCTTTCAGGCTTTAATCCTAATTGTGCTGTTTTGGTGACTGTCACTTTAAATGCAAATGAGATTGTGCTCTTTTTAAAAGAGGGCGGGGCTACAAATGACTGCGTGTCAGCAAAGAGCCAGATTCAAAACCAAGACTAACACCCTACGCTAATGAGGGAGCGATCGTCACTAGTGGGCGGGGCTTTCCCCCACTGATTACACGTGCAGCAGGAAAATGTCAGTCAAAGTGTTTCTGTAGACTGTTTTTATGAAGCGTTATTATAAAAAATTCAATTAATAAACCTGTACTGTTAGGAGCTGGTTATATTCACAGGTTGGAAACTGTTTAAACCCCTTATAAGAGTGATTTTTGCATAATAGGTCCCCTTTAAACTAAAAAACATACTAGTATCCTTTCTTGGCTCTAAGTCAGTCCCTCCAGGATTTCGTGGGAATTTTTTCTAAATTTTGCAGCTGATTTTGCTGTGGCTTTTCTTTAATTTCTTTAATTTGTTTGTGTTGATTTGCTGTAAATAATTATACCACAGACAAAAGTCTTTATTATATATATATATATTCAGGTGAAGTCAGAATTATTAGCACCCCTTTGAATTTCTTTTTATTTTTTAAATGTTTCCCAAATTATGTTTAAAAAAGCAAGGAAATTTTCACAGTATGTCTGATAATATTTTTTCTTCTGGAGAAAGTCTTATTTGTTTTATTTCAGCTAGAATAAAAGCAGTTTAAAATTTTTAAGGTCAAAATTATTAGCCCCTTTAAGCTAATTTTTTTTGCCTGTCTACAGAACAAACCATCGTTATACAATAACTTGCTGAATTATCCTAACCTGCCTACTTAACCTAATTAACCTAGTTAAGCCTTTAAATGAACTTTAATCTGTATAGAAATGTCTTGATAAATATCTAGTTATATATTATTTACTGCCATTATGACAAAGATAAAAGAAATCAGTTAAGATTAAGTTTAGTTTAGTTAAGTTTCAGGTCAAGCTGGTTTTAGCTGGTCATTTTCCAGCCTGACCAGTTAAGACCAGGCTGGAAACGGCTGGAAACCACCCTGGAAATGGCCAAAACCCCTCTAAAACCAGGCTGGTCAACCGGCTAAAACCAGCCAACCAGCCTATAGGCTGGTTTAAGCTGGATTTTTCAGCAGGGTGGGGGGGCGTGTGTCCTAAAAATTTGAAAACCCCTGGTCTAAAGAACAAACCAGTGTTATACAATGACTTACCTAATTACTGTAACTTTAACCTAATTAACCTAGTTAAGCCTTTAAATGTCACTTGAAGCTGTATAGAAGTGCTTGAAAAATATCTAGTCTGATATTATTTACTGTCATCATGGCAAAGAGAAAATAAATCAGTTATTAGAAATGAGTTATTAAAACTATTATGTTCAGAAATGGAAAAATATTCAGGAGCCTAATAATTCTGACTGTATGTATTGTGGATTCACCTGTGTGTCAGGTGTGCTGTGAGCGCCCGCTGTCGCCCCCATGTGGCTCAGAGAGGGGATTCGGCTCGGCTGACCTCGCAGTGTCACTGTGATGGTGGTGGGAGCTTTCAGACCTGCACACAATACACACAAATTACAGACATCTCATACTTTTGAACATGATTATATAACTATACATAGGTTTTCTTTTATCGTAAACACTGCCTGAGTATAGGACGTGACGTTTGCAGTAAAAACTCAAAACATTAATTCACAAAGAAAGTATATGTTAAAGGTGCTGTATGTAAGTGTTTGACTCTTCTAAACCATAAAAATACCATAATATGTTTGCAGATATTTAGAAACATGCTAAGTAAACATTCTTGTTTATCTGAAAAACAATGCTGAAGTCAGATATTCTGCTTTGAAAATGTGTGTTACATCTTTGTTGTGGTCTCTTTAACCTGCCCACTGCCAGTTTACCCAATTATATTTCAGCACTCCGGGTTTCCTTGGTGGTAAAGGGCATATTTCATTCATTCAGTCAGGAAGGCTCTGAAAGCATGCATCTGTGACCGAAATGCGACCTCTGGTGGACAGTAGCAGACTCCGAAATGAGACGCCGATTCAGAGTTCCACATGAGGTTATTAATTAGCAAATTATATGAATATTACAAACGTAAACAATAGATGAGCAGGTTATATTGTAACCCCGTGTCCTAACAACACACTTCATGATGAGATTTGCATTGATGAGCAGTTTAGCTGTTTGCACCAGACGAAACATTTAAATACAGCCATTCAGAGGCACAGAATATGCACTCACTCATGAAATAGTAAGGTTTATAATCTATTTAATACATATTAAACTTCTTTAACATTATTAAATATACATGCTGGATCACGTGTTCAGTAATATTCAGTTTATTTGATTTTCCAGATCTGAGGTGAACTATCTGCTGCTGCTTTCAGTAATATGGCAATAAATGTCATGTAAAATGCCATTCAACCTCACATTGTTAGCATTTAACACTGTATAAAGCACATGGGGTGTACCTGAGGTGATCATCGTCAGTTTTCTGTTGTTCAGTAAGAAACAGAAACCGTTTCTAATACATCAATTTCAGGTGTTGGTTAGGACAAAACTACTTTCAATATGTAAAATCTTACTTCTATCGGGTGCTGTTGCTTTTTTTTAGGACACGGTTTAAATCACTCGCTTCTCTCCTCAATCTGGCAACTTGCATTTGTTTTGATCCAGGAGTGCAATACCTAGTTCAACCACTGGGTGTCAAACTTACACACTGCACCTTTAACATTATATTAAAACATCTGTTTATATTTTCCAAAGCAAGCAACCAAGAGTTACGGGATCAGACAAATATCAATCTGTAAACATTCTTTATATTTTAAATGACGGAAATAAACATGCGTTATGGATGTGACTGATAAAGCATGTGAGTTTAGTCCACAACATTGTAGAAATTTTGTCAAGTAAACTGCACAACCCAAAAGAAACAATGCTAATCAAAAGGATAAGAGTGGGCTCTATAGAACAAACATGATTGAGTTTATTTAAAATGTTTGCATTTATGAGGAAAAAGCTTGGTTATGGATGTGACAGATGTGACATTGGCACTTGTGTAAATCACATATAATAGTCTGAAAACATTGACAGACATTTCTGAGCACTGTAAAATACAACATGCACAAAAAAAAAACAACAACCTAGAAAGGGTTTCTCATTTTTGCTCATATTTAATTCTGTCAACATTTACTCACTCTTGACTTATGTGTTTCTTTTTCTGTCAAACCCAAAAGAAGATATTTCGAAAAATGTTGGAAACCATTGACTTCAATAGTGTTTTTTTCAGCTTTCTTATCTTCTTCCAAAAGAAAGAAATTCCTAAATGTTTGGAACCACTTGAGGGTGAGTAAATAGTCACACTGTAAAAAATGTCCGTGATTTCAACGGTAAAAAACTGTAAAAATACTACGGTAAAAATCCGTAACCTGGTTAACAATATGTTTCCATAATATAAGGCAAATAACTGTAAATTGATTGACATTACTGTGGATCTTTTCAATTCTTTCTCCATCAGTTAGCAGTGTTTCCCAACCCTGTTCCAGGAGGCACACCAACAGTACATTTTTTGGATGTCTCCCTTACCTGACTAATTAACTTCAGGTTTTGAAGTCTCTTCTTGTGTTCTAATTAGGTGATTCAGGTGTGTTTGATTAGGGAGACATTAGCCGCGTTTCCACTATCGCGCCTAAAGCGAGCGAGCCAGGGCGAGCCAAGGCCAGTCGCGTTTCCACTATCACTTCCGGGGCGTAATCGGGCCAAAGCGGGGCTTCCTTGGGGCCAGCGTCCGGCCTTTTTCGGCCCGCCGAATACCTTGGGCCAAGGAGGGCCAACTGGGGCTTCGGGGCGGGGTTACGTACAAAGGCGGAGTTTTCCTGTCAGGCAAAGAGGAGACAAGATGCTTTCTTCCCTTACATTTGTTTTGCTATCGCGCTTGATCAACTCACTAAGAAAAATCTGTGTTCGAAGTAAATGCCGCCGAACTCGAATGTCCTTATCCAGGGATCGCTGTCTGGCCTTACACCAACAGACCACAAACAGTAAAAAAGCAATCGCTTCGGTGTTCTCCATCTTCCAGCTCTCGTAGTGATGCCAGGTTGTGTTTGTGGTTATAATTTGAGTTTTTTGTTCCCGCTGAAGTGGGCGGGTTGTGTGACGGGTTGTGTGACGTTTGATTCGGGAGACGTTCTGGGGGCGGTGTTTGCGTGACGCGCTGCGAGCAACTAGCCCGACAGTGGAAACGCGACATGATTTCGGCCTCATTTCTCAACCTCCCGGGCTATTGGCCCGGCCTGGCCCAATTAAAGCCCTGGCTCGCACTGGCCCGATAGTGGAAATGCGGCTATTGAAAATGTGTACTGTTGGTGTGCCTTCAGGAACAGGGTTGGGAAACACTGAGTTAATTTACATAACTGATGAAGAAACAACTAAAAAGATCTACAGTAATGTCAACAAAAAGAGGTTTATGTTATCTAATGTTGATTAATAATGTTTATTTCATGACGTTAATTTTATGCGTGTTTCCATACTGGTGTTTAGCAGCTGTGTGAATGACACTGAGCACCTTCTATACACTGATACTCTTTTCTGCTTGTGGGAAGTTGTTTGTGATGAGCATTGGTTTAATATGTAACTTCCTCATCGCCATCAGCATATGGTTGTGTTAACGTGTCTAACTGTGTGACAAAAGATGTGTAGATGATGTTGGTAATTCAAAATACAGACATATTACATCTATAAATGAATGAAATACGTTTGTTTACTGTAAAAATTAGAGATTACTTTTACGGTTTGTACCGTATTTTTAACGGTTAAAAACACTGGCAACCACAGCTGCCGGTTTTTACCGTAAATTTTCCGGATTTATTTTTTACAGTGTAGTAAATTCTCATTTTTGAGTGAACTATCCCTTTAATACTTGCTAGTGTGCATCTCATTTATCAACTGCATTTGAACTAGACTGAATAATGAGGTTTGCACTGCGCGCTCGCGGTTTTTAAACGTTTTTTGGTGCGTTAATCTTAGTGATGTTATTCAAAAGGTCAGGATTCAGACTCATTAAATAATTACTTGGTATAGTTTTTATTTTACATTCTCACAATAGCTTCCTCAGTGTTTTAAACTAGACTAAAAGATGCATTTCTCTGTCATTAAAAGAGGTAGTTTACTATCATCTTCATAATAAATGTATTATCTATCATGTCCAGCGTGTGGGGTTTCCCCCACAGTCCGAACACATGCACTATAGGTCAATTGGATGAACTAAATTGGCTAATATAGGTGTCTTCCAGTACTGGGTTGCAGCTGGAATGGCATCCCCTGCGTTAAAGATATGCTGGATAAGTTGATTCATTCCGCCATTTCGCTGTGGCGACCCCTGATGTAAACTTGTGCACTTTAAAAACTCATTAGTTGCCTTAAAAGTATTAACTATTAAATTATTTACTATTAAATACTTCATTCATTTTCTTTTCGGCTTGGTCCCTTTATTCATCAGGGGTCGCCACAGTGGAATGAACCACCAACTTATCCAGCACATGTTTTATCCTATGTTGCATCTCCTCCCTACTGACAAAACCAGCTTAAACCAGCCTAAGCTGGTTGGCTGGTTTTAGAGGGGTTTTGGCCACTTACAGGCTGGAAAATGACCAGCTAAATCCAGCTAAAACCAGCTTGACCAGCCTGGTTTAAGCTGGACATAGCTGGTTTTGGCTGGGCTCCCAGCCTGGCTAGGCTGGTCAAGCTGGTTTTAGCTGGTCATCTCCCATCCTGACAAGCTAAGACCAGGCTGGAAATGGCTGGAAACCAGCCTGGAAGTGGCCAAAACCCCTCTAAAACCACCCTGGTTGACCAGCTAAAACCAGCCTTGGCTGGTTTAGGCTGTTTTTTTCAGTCGTGCTATTTCCTTCAAAGTGTTTATCCTACAGAAGTGCTTTAAAGACATGAAGGGTGTAGAGGACCAAAAAAAAGAAAGTCATGCCCTGTATATCACTGACTACGTTTACATGGACACCAATAATTCGATTTTAATAAGATTAAGACAATACTCTGATTAAGAGTCCACCATGTAAACAGCGATTTTTGATTAATTTAATCAGATTAAGTCATAATCGAACTAAAGAGAAATGGAATTAAGACATGTGGAGTATGCTGATTTTAATCCCATTACTGAAGTGAAGTACAGACATGTAAACACCTTAATCGAACTATTACCGTCATGTAGGGCTTTTCGCTGCGTTTTGCGACAGGATATCCGATATCCAAACACACACACACACACACACGCCCAGCTGTTTAACACTCTTTGCGCCGACCGAGTCAGTGCAGACGACAGAGACCAGCATCGTTCCAGCAGTTCATAGTTGCATCCAATGTCTCGTTTGTCACGGGGGGGCATGCCCGAATAAAAGTGAAAGTGCCAAACTGCAGTTAAAGTCGACAAATTAATAATGAAACACCCGAAATTACATGAAACTCCGTAGGAAATGCGGATAGCGCGGTGACGTAATGACGTTAATCGAATTATGTGCTATAACATATAAACGGGATCATGAAAGAAACATTAAAAAGGCAACTCATATAAACACCTTAGTCTTATTCTCTTATTCTCTACAGGCAAATAATACCATTACTGATGTCCATGTAAACGTAGTCATTGAAGGAAAACTGTCCATCACTCGTACCCTCCGGAAGTTCTCCCCTTCTAAGGGCTCTCTGAAGTGCAGTTTTAAGCTCATCACTTTGGAGTGACCCTTAACTATGGCGGCCATGATTGTTCATGAAGTGCCCTTCGCATTGCAAGATTTTTTCCCACTTGAAATTAGATGTCCTTGAAGAAGTGTGTGAAGTTATTTTAATAAAAGCAAACACTCACTGACCTCAGAACTGTGGACATGATGTATAGGTTTTTTTAAATATAATCAATGGCCAAGTCAGCCGAGGGAACGTTCACCCAAAAGTGAAAACTACCCCATTACAGGCCTGTAGCCAGCCTGGTCAAAGGGGTGGCTCTTTTTTTGCAGCTATTCGCCTCATTTCTATTTAACTTGGAAGTTTTAATACTGTAGGCTGCTTTTTAGTGACATTTTAAGCACTTTTTTTGCTGGACTAGCTGGTTGGATGGTCATCATAACTGCTTTTTGATGTACCAAAAACATTTCCCAAAGATTCAGAATGAAGAAATATGAGAACAATACTTATTATTTTTTTTAAATACACATTTATTAAATCATTTATCATTAGAAATAAATAGGAATCTGTTCAAATGTTTAATTAAAACTAGCCTAGTCATTAAATAGCATTCATTTAAATCAACTGCTCAGCACATTCAATTTCCCTCAGTCACACTGAAGCGGCAGTCAACAGAGGATTACGCTTGATGTTAAAACCTTTTTTGACCATTATTATGGCGTAGCAGTCAAAATGCCAGGAGCTCTAAGAGTAGATAGTTTGAAAAATGCTTTTTAGCTGGCATCAGTTGACCTCCACGGTAATCTTTTGTCCCACAATAGAAGTCAATGGGCTTCAAAAGGTCTTCTTCTGTGTTTTGAACATGAAGCACGAGTGAATGATGACCGAGTTTCTATTTATTGGGTGAACTTTCCCTTTAACCTGCCAGTGGATTTGTGCGTGCTTGTGTGTGAGACTGCATTGTGTTGCCTGCAGAGGGAGCCAAAGCATGTGTTGCATTATGAATGGATGGAAAGGAACATTATGCATGCATTATGATGAATATTGCCTTACATGACACAATAAGCATAATTTTGTGCAAAATTTGATTGAGCATAACATTTATAACATCCGGGTTCATTTGGACCCAGAAGAGATTTCTCTGAATATTTTAAATTGTTTTTCAAAAAAATAAAAACAAACATTGCTTTGACTTCCTAAATACACATTTAAATATCCTAAATACACTATAATCGATTTATAAAAGGCATCATTTAGCAAATAAAAAACAACAACATATACATATATATATATACACACATACATACATTCACCAGACACTTTATTAGGTACACCTGTGCAACTGCTTTGAGCTGATGGAAAGGCAACAGTAACTCAAATAAGCACTCGTTACAACCGAGGTCTGCAGAAGAGCATCTCTGAACACACAACACGTCCAACCTTGAGGCGGATGGGCTACAGCAGCAGAAGACTGTCACACCGGGTGCCACTCCTGTCAGCTAAGAACAAGAAACTGAGGCTACAATTCACACAGGCTCACCAAAACTGGACAATAGAAGATTGGAGAAACGTTGCCTGGTCTGATGAGTCTCCATTTCTGCTGCCACATTCGGATGGTCGGGTCAGAATTTGGCATCAACAACATGAAAGCATGGATCCATCCTGCCTTGTATCATCAGTTCAGGCTGGTGGTGGTGGTGTAATTGTGTGGGGGATATTTTCTTGGCACACTTTGAGCCTATTAGTACCAATTGAGCATCATGTCAACGCCACAGCCTACCTGAGTATTGTTGCTGACCATGTCCATCCCTTTATGACCACAGTGTATCCTTGATAACGCACCATGTCATAAAGCGTCAATCATCTCAGACTGGTTTCTTGATCATGACAATGAGTTCACTGTACTCAAATGGCCTCCACAGTCACCAGATATCAAACCAATAGAGCAGTGTTTCTCAACCACGTTCCTGGAGGCCCACCAGCTCTGCACATGTCTCCTTAACCAAACACACCTGATTCAGATCATCAGCAGAGACTGAAAGACTTGTCATAGGTGTGATAAAGGAGACATCCAACCCCTGCAGCGTTGGTGGTCCTCAAGGAATGTAGTTGAGAAACACAGCAATAGAGCACCTTTGGGATGTGGTGGAACGGGAGATTGGCATCATGGATGTGCAGCCGGCAAATCTGCAGCAACAGCGTGACGCTATCATGTCAATATGGAGCAAAATCTCTAAGGAATATTTCCAGTAGCTTGTTGAATCTCTGCCACGAAGGATTAAGGCAAGTCTGAAGGCAAAAGGGGGTCCAACCTGGTACTAGTAAAGTGTACCTAATAAAGGGGCCAGTTAGTGTGTGTACATACATATACATATATATACACACACACACACACACACACACATATACACTTTCTAAAACATGTATGCAAGTAATTTAATTTGAAACCTTTCCATAGTAATATTTGTTTTGTTAGAAATTATCTATAAAATAAATATATGAAATAAATATATTAGAAATAATTAATCAATGGGGGTTCATTCTAGCATAACATTATAAAACTTCATACAATATATCAAACAAAATGACTCATCAACATTGTAATACAGACTGTTATATAATAACAATTCTTGTATGTGAACAGAGTATACAGATTAATGCATTTTGTGGGTTAAATATATCAAATAAAGTCAAATAAGCCTAGTTCATTCTGCATTTCCTGTTCAATTCTGTTAAACCATCTAACATTGTCCATCTGATGATGAATTAGTGGATGCTCAAATCAGAATTTCTGCTTTTTACACTGTTCCGAGTAGTTGTAGTGTAGCGTAGGCTTCTTTGTGTGTGTGTGTGTGTGTGTGTGTGTGTGTGTGTGTGTGTATGTGTGTGTGTGTGTGTGGTGTTTCTCTCTCTCTCTCTCTTTCATTTCTAAGTATTCGCAGGTGCAGCGGATTACGTTGGATCGGATCATGATTGGCGGCGGCTGTATTTAAACCTTCTGAGAGCATGGATTCGATGGCTCCTCGCTCTCTCTCTTGATTCCCCTCTTAATCTCAGTGGAGATATTATTGATCAAGTGATAAAATGAGTGTTCGTTGCTGATATCTCTTATTTTAGCGAGATGCCGATGTGACGTTGTTAATTCTAACCGGAGAAACCCGGTTTTCTGTCTCCCTGTCTTGGCTTGGAGCACGGTAGGGAGGTTTGGTGCCTTCTGTTCATTATTTTCGTTTTGTCCTGTGTTTGTTAGTAGGGAGGGAAGTTTTCTGTATTTTATTTTATTATCTACTTTCCAGAGAAGTTTATTCTAATTTAGTTTGGTTTATTGTCATTTATTTTGGCTGAATCCCTCCCAATGTTATTTTTGCTCCTTATTTCTGTAAAATAAATCAGATTTTCTTGTTAAAGGGCACATAGGTTACCTCTTTCTTCATATTTAATATAAGTCTTTTGTGTCCCCAGAATGTGTCTGTAAAGTTTCAGCTCAAAACACACATCAGATTATTGATTATAGCTGTTTGAAGTGTCTATATTACTGCTGAAAAAAAGTTGTTGCTGTTTTTTTGTACTGGGCCTTTAAGGCTAGTCCTGCCCGCCCACCGATCCCACGTGCCTGTCAGCAATCGCCGCCCTCGGCTGCCTCAGTTAGCAGATCTCACGTAACGTGTGTGAGAAATACTACAGTAAGACCTTTAACAATCAGTATTTGATGCATTTTTTGTGGAGTTGCAACGAGTCACATATAATGTCATCACAAAGTTCACGCACACACACAGCGAGGACACACACACACACACACACACACACACACACACACACACACACACACACACACACACACACACACACACACACACACACACACACACACACACACACACACACACAGCGCGTTAAGCTTTGCACTCGTTTTGCACGCATATGTGACATGATACTGATAATCTCCACTGCTGTATGGATATCTGTTATATTAATGTACAAAATAAACCTGATTTAACGTCCACAAACCGGGATTGAAGCGTCTTCCTTTCTGACACGCGGCTGTGCTGATGAAGTGAATCTGAAGTAAATCGCTGTAATTCATTACACACATGCTCTGTTTTAAAACATGTTAAACTTGTGAAACTCACTCTTGATCAAGTTTGATGATGATTGATGACTCTAGCGAACTGAACAGACCTTTTATTCCCGGCTGCTTTGCGCTCGTCCTCTCTTGTTGATATGATTATACACGTGACTACCGGACATGTTAATTCGCTCAGCTGTCAATCAATATTGGTGGGCGGGGGGACCGCTCTCCTACGTAAAGTTGCGGTTGATCTGAAAACCGCTCCAATTGGTCCACCGTTTTTGTTGCTAAATTTGAAAAAAAAAGCACTGGGTGTGTTTATATCACCCCAATATGACGGTCTATACACCATACATGCACATATGTCTGTCCAAACAGCTTGAAAAGTAGATTTTTCACCATAGGTGCCCTTTAAATCTCAGTGGTTGTGTTTTGCTTTATATTTTGGGGAGAGAGCGCGCGGAGGGACCAGGCATTGTTTTTAATCCCTGTTATTTTTGTTTTGGTTAAACCTCTTTTTAATTAAGGATTTTTAATTTAAGTCGTAACACACTATAGACAGCCTAACATAAAAAACAACAACTGTATTCTGTATGAGCTCTAACTTCTGCATTAACTGTACTACATCTCACCGCACAACTAGAGATTAATAACCCATAACTACACATTCAAAATCCTGCGAAGGAAATAAAAATCAGAGACCACTCAAACGTGCAGTTTGGGGGAGGACAGAAAACAAATCACGACACAAAGAAGGAGAAAAGAAAAAAAACAGTGTGTTGTTGGGAATTTAATGGATGTCTTTGTGAGCAGAGCAAGCGTATGGTTCACAAACACCTCATCCAACAGAAAACTGATCAACAAACGGCAAAATGAAACATGAAACAAGGTGGACGTGTTCAGCATGTACACGAATAAAGCCGGTGAAGTGGGAATTTATAGCAGACGTCATTTGCAATATTGGGATGCTCCTGACTGCAGTTTGAGTTCAAAGGTCAACCTCTAATGCTGATGATACACAGGGCAACTTTTTGAGCAATGCTGTAGGGCGACTTTGGGAAATAATGCCAACAGGGTGAGATACAGGGTAACTAATTAGAGCAATGGGCTACAAATACAATACTGTTACCCATAAAAAAAAACAGCCAAGGAGCATCGCTCTGCAAAACTGCCCAAAAAGGTGTCTCCTCAGCATAAGAATGCACTAAAATCAATGATGTGTTGCAAAAGTACACGAGAGTCTGCACTTTTGAAGAAGACCACCCAATAAAGGTCTTTACATGCATTAAAACAGCACAGATGTTTGTCTATTATACATATTTACACACTATTTATTTGTCCTGGTAACCCTGCTCATGGATTTGACCTTTGACCTTAATCTAGTACTCTAGATGTGTACTCATCTGGGCCGCCTCTGTTTGGAGCGCGGCGTTGAGGACGTACCCGAGCTCTGACTTGAGACGTGGGCAAGGCCCGGCAGACTATTGGCTAGCTTTGCCAGGCCGCCGTTGGTTAGGAGCTGGTGGATGGCTGTGGTTTTGGTCATCCCGGAGCCTGTGGACACCACCGGCACTGCCCTCACTAGAGTACCGCTGCCTGGGCTGAGAGAGCTCAACACTTGCCCCTGGGGCTTTCCTCCAGACACCTGAAGAGCACCATAAGGAAACAGAGAAGATTGCTTATTAGACAGTAAACGTGTGACGGATCATAGTTGACGGATAACAACATGGTTCAGAACGAACGTGACTTAGAGAGTGTATTGGCTGTGTTTAAGCACCTGTGTGGTTGAGGGAACGCCTGGGGATTTAGTGTTGATCTCCTGGAGACTGAGGCTGAGACCTTGCAGCAGACTACTGGCAGACGGAGCTGAACACACACAAACACACACACAGTCAAAAGGATGTTTCACACTTACAAGTTTGAAGGTTGAATGAATTTGAAGGTACCTTGTGCGGTAGCAGCGGCCTGGACAGGAGAGGAAGAGCGTGAAATTACGCTGCCCTGCAGGCTGTGAAACGAGCCCTCGCTGGAGGCTAAAGCTCCAGACACATCTGCAAAACCTCCTGACCTGCAAGAGCACAGAACAGAGGATCCGAATCAAGCCAGCAACGAATAAAGGAGATGAACGAATCAATCCAGAGGACTCGAGGAATCAAACCTCAAGAATGAAACTGATCGAATCTTTTTACGGCTCTGACTGCATTTGATTGGCTTAGGTTTTTCAGGTGATGAATGAATCAAACCCGATAGAAGACTTGTAAAAGGAACGAATCTTAATCCCCGACTGAATGAATGAATGAATCACTTCCCGAAAGGACTCATCGTTCTTGAGTCACATAAAAGATTCGGTAAAAATGAATGAATCCTTCAAGAGCGACTTGGTAGGGTTGTGCAATTAATCAGAAATTCGGCTTTGGCTTTTAACGATTATGAAAAAGTATTAATCGATATAAACGATTATTGCATCATATACCGCCCCCTTTCCAGTTGTCCACATTTGTTGCTCTGCAAAGCTCAGTTCCACATGAACATGACTAAAAGCATGTACTGTATGCGGTCGGGATGCGCATCATTCACTGATGTACATTCGAATCATCCATGTTTTTAAAAGCATGAAAGAGATCGCATGCTGTTGTGTGTGTGCGCGCTTAGCCTCAGAGACGAACAGAGCACACACATCTAAAGTCATCTTAATGTGAGCGCTTTAATAGTCATATACATGCAGATTTGAGTCAAACGTGGTGTTTAGTGATTATTCATATTAACCCTCATTTGTGTAATGAACAAACGAGTTGAGAATCAAAAGACATGTGAAAGATAAACCATAAATCTGAACCGTACTGCTCTTAAAGTGACAGCGCGCGATATTCCTGCTGCCGCCTGTTTTTATCATTAATCAAACAACAGAAGGAGAAAATCCCTCACTGCTCTTGACTGAAGGACTTTTGTAGCTGAAATTAAAGTTTATAATTACAGTGAAGATGCTTAAAGTTCAGTTTGTTTCATATTTTTATTCTATTGTATTTATTTCCCTTTCCTTATTTACAGAGAGGAAAATAACTATATATACACAGTTGAAGTCAGAATTATTAGTCCTCCTGAATTATTAGCGACCCTTTTCCCTTAATTTCTGTTAAATTGAAAGAAGATTTATTTTTAACCAATTTCTAAACATAATAGATTTAATAACTCATTTCTTTTATCTGTTCTATGATGACAGTAAATAATATTTGACTAGATATTTTTCAAGATACTAGTATTCAGCTTAAAGTGTGATTCAAAGGCTTAATCAGGGAAATTAGGCAAGTCATTGATTGCATAACAGTAGTTTCTTCTGCAAACAATCAAAATATATATTGCTTAAAGGGGCTAATAATATTGACCTAAAATGGGTCTCAAAATATTTAAAACTGCTTTTATTCTAGCCAAAATAAAACAATTAAGACTTTAAGAAGAAAAAATATTACAGGAAATACTGTGAAAAATTCCTTGCTCTGTTAAACATCATTTGGGAAATATATATATATATATATATATATATATATATATATATATATATATATATATATATATATATATATATATATATATATATATATATATATACATACACGCATATATATACACATATATATACATACATATATACATATACACACATATATATATACATATACACACATATATATATACATATATACATATACACACATATATATATACATATATACATATACACACATATATATATACATATATACATATACACACATATATATATACATATATATATATATATATATATATATATATATATATATATATATATATATATATATATATATATATATACACACACACAAACACACACACATACATACATACATACATACATACATATATATATATATATATATATATATATATATAAATTTACAAGAGGGCGAATATTTTTGAATTCAACTGATAATCGTTTTGTATAATCATGATTACAATTATGACCAAATTAATGGTGATTATGATTTTTCCCATAATCGAGCAGCCCTGCGACTAGGGATGATAACCATTAATCGTGTCTGTCGATTAACTGACCAAGAATTAACTGTAATTATAGTGATTAAATATCTGTTTGAGATCTCTTTGACATACTTTATGGACTACTTCGCATCTAATCAAGGTATCGCTTTACTTGTGCAACAAGTCTACGTTGCACAAACTCTACGTTACCAAATGTAAAGTTACAAATGAAACCAAACATTCCCAATAAGTTTGAAGTGTCACATGACCCTCTTCCTATTGAAAAAACAAAAGTTGGTTGCAAGATGACCGACTTCAAAATGGCCACCATGGTCACCACCCATCTTGAAAAGTTTGCCCCCTCACATATACTAATGTGCCACAAGCAGGACGTTAATATCACCAACCATTCCCATATTATTAAGGTGTATCCATATAAATGGCCCACCCTATATGATCACTGGAATTTGTGTTTGTGGCTGTTTAAGTGGCAGCAGAAAACAGTAAATGTTCTAGTAACATAAACAGTGTGTGTTACGTGAACAAAGCACAGGTAAAAAGAACTATAATTGATATTTCAGTGCATTTAGCAAACCTTAAATGTGTTGTCTAGCTGTTGCTCATCTATATTTGAATGTCTGAAACCTAAAATAAATGTTGTTTGTTAGAAAACCCTGATAACGTGGTTTATGACACACTTTCTATATCACTTTGATTACGTGCGTTCAAAATCATGGGGTATTCATGCACCTAAAAAGGCTGATAGTCTGTTTTCTTTTGCACAATGTACAATCTGGTGTTAAAAGATAAAGGTACCTTTGTGCACTGAGAAGCTCAGACAGTTCTTTGGCCCCTGATACCGTCGTCTGGCCCACAGTCAGTCCGAGAGGCTTTCCTGACAAACCCACTGTAAACAAACACAAAGACAGATGTAAACAAACGGGAAAAAATAATAAAACATGAAAAATAAGACAAGAGAAATAAAAACAACTGCTAATTCACCCCTATTTTTTTTCACAGTTTAGCCTATACACTCGATTAAACTTAATCATAAAGTAAATTATAGCAATAAATCTACCTGCATGAATCAAAACTTTCCGAAATGCTTTGCATCAAACAGTGAAATCAGCACCTCAGTGGGTTGAATAGCTCTTTGTTTTCATTACCTTCCTGGGCAGAAGAGCCAGGTGTGTTTCCCGCCGCGTCTCCGTGTGAAACGATGGTGACTTTGATCTTGGCTCGTTTGGAGGCTTTGGTTGGCGTTGGACTGGGAGTTTGTCTTCTCTTAAGATGGTGCCTCATGTCGTCTCGCTCCAAACCCTCCACCTGGTCACTGGGCACCGGCACTGAAACACACCAGGAGGAAGAGTTAAACACCATCAGCTGCCACAGTCTCAAGCTTACTAAAGACTAATGGTTGCATGAAAGTCCTTAAGTAATTCAACTTAACGTCCGCATAAACCGGAAGCTGCGACCATTTTTTTGCGTATTGTGATTGTATTGTATTTCGTTCTTAAAGAAATGTAATATCAAATGAGAAAACAGTGGGCGTGGCTTGTTTTTTCTACTGCGAGCTGATTGGATGTAGTCAAGTAGACAGTTCATTCAGAAAGATTAGGAAAAGGGTTTGGGGAAAGTTCCCGACAGACTCCTCCTGCTCACCATTTCTGTTTGTTGTCAAAAGTGAGAGCTGAAGGGGCGTGGTTAAGTATGTTAGCCACTCCCAATACCTCAGACAGACCTAATATGAGAATTTAACTGAAAAAAAAAACGAAGCGCATTTTCAGATATTAATTTTACAATATAACAGCAAACTATTATCTTTTTTCCTAATGAAATGCGCAGATGAATTGTTCACCGCAAAACTAGCAATGCGAGCTAACAAAATCAATATGGCTAGTTTTAATTTCATGTGTATCTTAAGTGTGGAAAAAGTCCCTGAGGTAAGGGATTTCATTAAGAGCATCGCAACAAACTCTCACCCTTACCCAAGTGTCTTTAAGCATTTCTGCCAACAATCCGCACGAGTGCCAAGGTTGCTAAATTTGCATAAACACATCGCAACAATCCACAAATGCTTGTCCTGCAATAACTCTGCAACACACATTATCTGTGGCGTTTCCTTTCCGTTAAGCGAGTCGAGACATTCCCTTATCGAGACCATCTTGGCATTATGAGCGCTATCATACACCCGGTGCAAGGAGTGTTTGGCGTGATTTGTTGCTATTTTCAGACCAGCGCAGCAGTAATTTTCACGTTTTGCGCCACATTGTTTAAATAGTAAATCCATTTGCACAACTTTGTGTACACATGGGTGTGCTGGTTTAAAAAGGAGGCGTGTTGAGGCGCATTGTTGGCGTGTTGCTATTTTTAGGAACTGAAACAGACTGCACCATTGACCAACTAAACGCTGCTCTAAAGTCCAGCGCAGAGCATGTTAGTTACGCGCCTATGCAGGTCCAAAAGCTTACACATTGCTTAATTCACACAGGATGTACAGCAATACACAAATATCTCTACAGATGAAAAAAAAGTTAAGAATCAAATTGATACAAAAATTATTATATACATAAATATAAAAACCACTGCCTCCGTGCCTTCAATTTGCATCAGTATAATGTTATTATTATTAGCAGTTTTATTTATTATATGCATATTTATATTTGTTTTAATAAACACAAGGTTAGGTTTGTCCACCTGTGGGGTTTTGGAGACGTCTGCATCACCATATGGAGCATAAGAGCAGGACGTGTGTTTTTAGTTCAGTTTTTTATTGTTCATGTTTTCATTTGCTGGAAATTAGAGCTGAATTTAGAACTAGTTTTGAAATAAATCTTTGAGCTTAACAAACAAAATTAAATATGTCGGCTAATGGATGTCTTCAGTGGAGTGCGTACAATACCGTTTCACCACGAAAGTAAAGGAGTAAAGTAAAGCATAAAAGTGATGTAAAGAGAAAGTAAAGAGGCTGAATGGAGGAGGCTCGTTCTTTATCCTCATGCTCTGTTTAACTGTTTTCTCGCTAGTGAAGCGTTCAGTTTATCCACTTACAAGAGTCCGCCATGTAAATAGCAAATGCACCATGGCGCGACGCAACTGACTTTTAAAGAGTATGGGAGATGAAACTCTGATTGGTTTAATGCAGGTTATGCTCACTCATTAAGAGAATAAGCTCAACCCTGTTAGACCATGAACAGAGCCGCAAATCGTATTTTTCCATCCTTAAAATAGCAGATTCAGTCACACCCTTAATGCTTTTGCGCCATGCGCTTCAGACTTTGCACATAGATTGTAAAAATAGAGCCCTATATATGGAGGAGCTATAAAACTGCAAAGGTCTCTAGGAAGAGATTATTTAAGTTGTCTGAGAAAACCGTATTCATTTCGCAATAAAACAAAATATCACGACTTTAATTTTTTCCAATATTGTGCAGCCCTATTGCATTGTCAAAGAAGATTTAACATTTTCAAGCATACACTATTGTTGCATTAAACAGACAGGCTTGTGAAAAGGTAGAAGTGATTCATGTGACACACACACACACACAACTTTTAGTAAAGGAGGACAGATGTACGGGGCAAAGAGATGAACAGGGTTTCTGCAGGTTTCAAGTCAAATTTAAGACTTTAAAAGACCTTTTTAAGACCACTATGAATGAAACTTCAGACTTATACATGGCTAAACCCAAATAATTTTTACTTGCCCCATTAAAACAAATCTAATTTCTTGAATAATAATAATGTGTCAAATCTAGCAATCCATAACTTCTCTTTGACAAGCTTTAAATACTATAATAAACTAAATCTAAAGTCTGTCCAGGTTAGCATCCTCACCACTAATGGTCTATAAATACATGAAGAACTTACAAATGTTATTGTGAGGAAGATAATTCAACCATATTTGTAAATAGAGTTTTATTTAAGGGTTATTTGACTGGGTTTTGACCTGATTGGGTAGCTTTCTATGAACATTGGAAAATTAAGACTTGTTTAAAATCATTTAAAACCCCATAGTTCAGACTTTAAGGTCTAATTTTTTATTTTTTGAAATTTAAGACTTTTAGGACCCCCGCGGACACCCTGGATGGAGGAGAGGAGGGAAAAGAGAGGGAGAGATACTCACCAAAAAGACATGAAGGGCTGCCAGGAGGAATGCTTTTCCTCACCAGCATATTATGTTTCATAAAAGCAGCGAACTGAGCTGTAGCGAACGGAAGACAAAGATGGAGAGAGTGAAGAGGGAAAGGATAGAAAAGACAGGAATCACACACAACATTACTGCTTAGTGCGATCTGAGGTTCTCCTCAATGTAAAGGATGTACATCCAGCTCTCTGTGCAGCTTTTGAATGATTAACCGTGTCATTTAACATGCACAGGCCATCATGCAAAGTCAATGGGACTAGTTGCTTTTTCCACTGTGTGGTATGGTACGGTCTGGCATGTTTAGTTTTGCTAGTTGGCATTTCCACCACAGTTCAGTACTCTTTTCAGAAGACTGTCATGACGCGTTAAATAGTCATCAGCATCTTAAATCCTTGAAACTTTTTAATATTTTGGTTTAAAAATAACAACGTGTGAACATTTATATGCGTTTATGTATGTAGTATAAGCATCAAATTACAAAAAATGAATTATGGTCTTTCTAATGGAGTGTCTATGGCGGCGGTACAGTAAATTTGATGTTATTCTCTCTTCTGACTGCTGTTATCAGTCACACTTTCTTTTCATTTTTCTGAAAGTCTTGATAACACCATTGTAGAGTTTTTCTTCCATTATTTAAGCAAATATGATTGTAAAAAGATGATTTGTTGTACTCTCCCATTCACTGCGCTCATTTTGTCTCATTTCCAGTCCAAATATGTAAAACAAAATCTTAAATCAAGACTAGACAAGGAAAAAAATGGCATGAGAAAATTAAGTGATGCTTAAAACTTCTGTTAGAGGTTATATCTCATTAAGATTATTTTTCTTACACCATTGGCAAATATTTTTGCTTGTTTTAAGCAAATAATCACTTAATTTTGAGGTGTGTTTTTTCAGAAAACAAGACGATTTCTAATGCTATTTCATGTGTATGTGTATGTTGATTTAAAAATGTTTAGATATTTGGATCAAACAGGATAAAACCTAGTTTTTTATTTTATCATCATTATAACAGCTCAGGGATGTTCAAGGAGCAACATGTTTGTGCACTTTCTAAAGATGGTAGTACTGCTTTTGAATAAAGAGTTGGATTTGAATGCTTTTCATGTATTTATTTATTTTTTTATCCGATTCATCGATTAATCGATTATTAAAATAATCATTAGTTGCAGCCCTTGTAACAACTTCATGTTTCAATGAAAGTTGACACCAAATAAATAAATAACAAAAATGGTCATTAAACACATTCCATGATTTTTCACTTTCATTTCTGATAACTTAAAAATCTTTCTGGCAATACACTTAAAAAACCCCATAAAAATCGTGTCTGGAAAGCTTTAAAATGTCATATATGAATAAAATATGTTTTATGGTGAGTGACCAATTTGGCATGTGGTCCGGTCACGCCTGGTCTCAAAAATAAGATTTGAAAGAGTCTTAATATACTCTTGCAATGTATTATCTGTACAATTGCTGGCGTACATCCTAATTGCAGATTGTAGAGGAATTGAACATGGTCACTCTAAGAGAAATTGTCTTTTTGGTGCCTCATCTGCCAGTTCATTACCATCAAGACCTATTTGAACCCAGTAGAAAATGATAATAAAAAGTGTTTCGTGTTGCAAATCCAATGATGCTGGTGCTGATGATTCTCTTCAGGGACCAGCAGTGTGTATACATCATGTTTTAGTAGCTTAAAGGTGCAGTATGTAAGTTTGACACCCAGTGGTTGAACTAGGTATTGCACCCCTGGATCAAAACACACGCAAGCACAGGTTGCCAGATTGACGAAATCAACAGGAGTGAGCCTGACGATAGAGCCTAAAGGCTGATTTAAGTTGTGTTCTAAATAAAAGCATCAGCACACGATAAAAGGAATATTCTCATATTAATGGAGTTTTTGTTCAACACCTGAAATGTATATATTAGAAACGGCTTCTATTTCTTGCAGCTGAACAACAGAAAACTGACGATGATCACCTCAGGTAAACCTCATGTGCTTTATTCAAGGTTAAATGCTAATAATGTGAGTTTGAATGCATTGACATGACATTTATTGCCATACTACAGTAGAAAGTTCACCTCAGACCTTGAAAATAAATCACTTGAAAATTTAACTTTAGAACTGTGACTCGAAATCAACACATATCAGTGATTCAGCATCTACATTTAATAATGTTAAAGAGGTTTAATATATATTAATTAGGCAATAAAATGTACTATTTTGTTGGAGTGCAGTGAGTGCACTATTCTGTGCTTCTGAATGGCTGTTTTTAAATTTCTGTCGTGTTTTGTCTGGGGCAAACAGCTAAACTGTTCATCACTGCAAATCTCGTCATGTAGTGTTGTTGGTACACAGGGTTAAAATATAACCCGCTCACCTAATGTTTACATTCATAATATTTACATTATTTGCTGATTAATAACCTCATGTGGAACTCTGAATCTGCGTCTCATTTCGGAGTCTGCTACTGTCCACCAGAGGTCGCATTTCGTTCAATGACGCATAGTTAGAGAGCCTTCCTGACTGAATGAATGAAATACGCCGTTTACCACCAAGGCAACCCGGGTGCTGAAATATAATTGGCTAAAGTGGCATTAGACGGGTTAAATGACCAAAACAAAGATGTAATACACATATTCAAAGCAGAATATCTGACTTCAGCATTGTTTTTCAGATAAACAAGAATGTTTACTTAGCATGTTTCTTAAATCTGCAAACATATTATGGTATTTTTATGGTTTAGAAGAGTCAAAAACTTACATACAGCACCTTTAAAACCTCGCCTGACATGGTACCAGGTATAGAATGCAGTGGAAATGGCCTCAAAAGTGAGCTGTAGAAAATTGCAATACCATACAGTGGAAAAATACCTCTAGTAGCCCACCAGGCTTAAACCATTAAAAACGGCACAGACAAAATGTAAGAATGCATCCTACATGTGTTTTCTTAGACCGGATTTGTGTGTTTGAAGCTGGAAAGATGCGTACCTTGTGCTTGTTTGTGTGTTAGTACGGTTCCTGAACGCTGCATGTGGGTCTTCAGCAGTTGCGTGGCAGTAATGAGGCTAGATTTCTGAGCTGGAGAAAGGCCGACGGTCTTAGGTTTGGGACTGGCTGTAGGACTGCTGCAGACACTGGACATATCCTGAAGGGGAAACGTCATTGTTTTTAGATTAATTAAGGGAGTTATGTGTCCTGCAACAAAGGCTAATAGACTATATGCACAGCTAGTGTTTTTCTCCTACCAATAAACATCCAGTGAAAGGTTCACGTGACTGCTTCTTGTCCGCCCTGAGACCCAGTGTATATAGTATATCCACAGGTAGGTCCAGTGTAGCCTATATACAATCTTAATCTTCGCACCTAGCAGAAATTGTTGCAGCAATGCGGAGCGGAAGATCTGGGATTGGTCAGCTAAGTAGCGGTGATGAGTGTGGGACAGATGTCAAGTCCGGACGTGGAGCACTGGATGGATGCATTTGTTTGGTGTTTATTTTATGATTAAAGTTATCGAACGTCCACCTCTTTCTTCCATTAATGAGTGTAAGTTTAAGCTACTTCTACAGAAGAATCGCACGAATTTTCATTGTGGATTCAAAACACAGACAAAGAAAGTCGACAAAGTGAAAACCCTACTGCTTGCTAGCATTGCAGGAGTGTTATTGCCTAATGGCACAGACAGAACGTAGAAGTAGAACTGCTCAAGATGACATTGACTACGTGCAAGGTATGCGCCGTGGGGTACAGCTAGTAGTTATAGATTACTAAAGTACCATTACAAGGAGTATTACTGATTTACAACATATATATTAGGGTTGGGTCGATAGACGACACCATCGTCCATCGCCGATGGCCAATAGAAATCGCGATGCTGAGCCGGCATCACGATCCTCTTTCCCTTCCCAGTAGCAGCAGCCACTCTCGCAAAAACACACGCTTAGGCCCCGTTTTCACGCTTGTAGTTAGTAATTTTAGCGAAAACCTCAGATTCTGTTGGTTGGTTCCTGTTGGTTGTGGTTTGTTGACGCCATTATAACGACACAGATCACTCTGCCTATTCATGCCAGAGTCCCGCAGAAAAAAAAGCGATTGACAGGTGGTAACTGTTCATTCATAAGTAATTAATTCACCGCCGCCTACAACAACGACGTTTCACATTAGACAATTAGCCAAATTGGTCGACATCGCCTAACCGTAATATATACTATCTCATAAAATATCAAAATATCCTGAGATCATTGATGAAAATATAGGTACTGTGTGCTGACATTTAGCACCAACGTGCTCACGGCGACCCGAGTTCGATTCCCAGCTCCTTCATCCATCCATCCATCCATCCATCTATCCATCTATTTCTCTTTCTCGTTATGACAATCACGCATTTGTAGACATTAAATAAATAATATTTATAATTTAATACTTGTCTCCTATTTAAGTGCATTGTTTTTTATGACGGTATAACGGTATTGAATCTGACACCGTTGCTATTTTTAGATCCCGTGGTATACCATAATACCGTATTACCGCCCAAGCCTACTTCCTACAGTACATTTAAACTTTTTTTGCTGTCTGAATATTACTACCTCTGAACCAGAAGGAGAGATGGGTACCCTCACAGCAGGTGAAGAGGGTCGCGACCTGTCATGGTCAAACGGCAGCTCGCGGCGTGGTTTCTTCTTCTCAGCATCTAAATCTCGTGTTTCACCAGAGCCATGGCCGTGACTCTCAGAGCGGGTCAAAACTCCGGTCAGAAAATCCACTATCTCGTCCTGAAAACAAAAGAAAAAAAGATTCAGACTACAGAACTCACAATACAGAGCTTGTTGCATGTTTCCAGACTAGCATTATAGGTCAGATTTAAAAAAAAAAGACTTTAGCTGGTGCTAGGCTTTACTCTCACCCGTAAAAAAAACAAAACACTCCTCTTTTTTTGGAAATAGGCTCATTTTACAAGTCACCTAGAACTAAACTGTTGAGTTTTACAATCACTGAATCCATTTAGCCGATCTCTGGGTCTGGTGGGAGGACTTTTTAACTTAGCTTAGCATAGATCATTGGATCGGATTAGACCATTAGCATCTTGCTAAAAAAAAAAAAAGAGAAGCTGCGTCCCAAATGGTACACTATGCACTATGTGCTTATGCACACTCAACAGCATAGTATATGTATGTAGTTTCCCTAATGACATTTGACAAATTACTGAAATAAATGACCAAAATAATACCTGACATGAGTATAACCACATTCACCATCAGGAGGTGCAATAATCACTCTCGTAGGAGAGTTTTGCTTTCAAAATCCCAAAAAAATAAAGTGATCCAACATCAGTGCCCGAAAGCTCCGCCCCTTCCGCTATGTGAGTAAAGCAACGGCCGTTGAGTGCGTGAAGTGTCCAACACTCCACTCTTCTTTTTAATGGTTGAATGAGTGCATCATCCGGGTATTTAAAGTGCACTTATTCTTTAGAGTTTTCAGTGTGAACGCACTACTTACACTACAAAATGGCGTAGAATAGTGCATAAGTATGCAATTTGGGACACAACTAGAGGTTTTTTTTTTCATATTTAAAGCTTGACTCGACTGTAGTTACATTGTGTACTAAGAATGATAAAAAATAAAAGTTACTATTTTCTAAGTCAACATGGCTAGAAACTACATTATCATTTCAACATCCACGACGTATGTTTATTTTCCTCATTTAATATATTAAAAAATGTTTAGGGATTGATATTTTTCTGATCCCAAAACTCTGCGGTAAGTTGTTTTGGAAAATATAAACAGATGTTTCAGTATAATGTTAACATATACAGTACTTTCTACGTGTATTAATGTTTTGAGTTTTTATGTCACATCCATGACGCTGGAATTGCTCAAAGGCAAGTTTCAAGTAAAAATGATCCAAAGTCGAAGGGTGAAAAATTAGGTTTTGAACATTTATGTAAATAAACAGTAGCCAACATCTGAAGTGGGTCAAAACCGTGTAGTCCTAAAACTATTAAGCAACCCCTATTCTTGACTTAAACAATTTTGAAAAACATTTTTGATCCATTTCAAATGTTGATTACAAATCCCAAAAAATAGGCTACATTAAAAATCTGAAAAACAAAATACACAAAGCAATGTGGGCACATTAATACCACGGTAGGGCTGCACAATATATCGTTTCAGCATCGATAACACAATGTGTGCATCCGTAATAGTCATATCGCAGGATACGCAATGTTGAGTTGGAATTACAGTTGATTAAATACAGTAATTGATTTTAATCAATGCAGAGTTTCATCATAATGAAGTAAACGTTTATCATCTGCATGCACTTTAAAGATAGTTCACCCAAAAATGTAACTGTACTTACTATTTTCATTACACCTTTCACTTGTTTCCAACATTTAAGACAAAAAGAAGATAATTTCATAACTCATATACGTGTGAAACAAGTGAAGGATGAGTACGATTTTTTTTCCCCGTTACAAGAATTTTTTTTGTAACTTTAATAAAGATTACATGATATACAATGAAGTCTATGCAGTGTTGATAATCCAATATCTGTGCTGGACGTATGCTTGTAATTTATTCGTTATATATTACTCGAGATTCACCCCCAACAAAATCACCTCAATCAATCTAAAATGAAGTATTCGTTCCAAATAGTCATCTGGTGAAATTGTAAACGCATCGCAATATGTAACGCAGAAATTCAAAATATTGCAATGTCAGATTTTTATAATATCGTGCAGCCCTAAAGCAGTTTTAAATGGTAACGTGGTGAAGAACTGAAAAGCACTGACCTGAATGCAGCGATCCACCATGGTCTGGGTCAGGCCTTCTGTCTTCATCTTAGTGGAGTTGATCCTGTAAACAAAGCCAAACGCTGTCAAGCAATCTGCATCAGTGTTCATTTCGATTTCGGTTTAGTTCTATTTTTGTCCTCTGAATTCATTATAGTTTCAAGCCTCGCTCACATTGTGTTTCAGCCACGATTTGGTTGTCTGAGGCTCCTTTCACACCTGTAGATTGATTTTTTTGTTCCGAAATGAGGATTACAATCGTTATAAATGTTGTGTTTTGTCCTTGGTGCGGTTCGCTTTCACACGGCAAAGTTTCTAAACGGACCAAAATAGTTAAAACAAGTCATATGCGAGTAAACTCTCCTCACATTGGTCAGAGTTTGCTTTATTTTCCAGGATTTGATTTCTATTTTAATTTATGACCATGAGAAATGAGACATTATAAGTGAAAAGATGCACTTTAATTTTGAATGGTGACACCCACAGACATGGTTATTACCAAATCTAAATCGGAGGTAAGAGTTTCTCATACATAGCCTCAATTCAATTATCAAGAGTTGTAAAGGGATGGATGGATGGATGGATGGATGGATGGATGGATGGATGGATGGATGGATGGATGGATGGATGGATGGATGGATGGATGGATGGATGGATGGATGGATGGATGGATGGATGGATGGATGGATGGATGGATGGATGGATGGATGGATGGATGGATGGATGGATGGATGGATGGATGGATGGATGGATGGATGGATGGATAAGACAGACTAGAATTTCACTTTCGTATTTGATATATAACACACTTTACCAGTAGGAATGATATCTCTACTCATCATTCTCCCTTCTTATAACCATATACAGCATATGCCTGTTACATATCCATAATGAACTGTTATATAGCCTGATTTGTTAGTTCATTGAATCGTGTTGCTTTCTCACAACTGAACCGCTCTAAAGTTTGTTTAAACCTCAGGCCATCTCGGACCGATTGTTTGGCATGGATCAGAGTGTGACTGCGGATTTCACATATGCCCAAACGTTATATGACTTGCCTAATTACATTAGCCTAATTAACCTAGTTAAGCCTTAAAATGTCACTTTAAGCTGAATACTAGTATCTTGACAAATAAAAGAAATCAGTCATTAGAAATGAGTTATGTTTACAAATGTGTTGAACTAAAATCTTTCTGTTAAACAGAAATTGGGAAATAAAATATACCCGGGGGGGAGGGGGGGTATTCTAACTTTAACTGTAGATGAAACACATGAATGACAAAAAAAGAAAGAACACAAACCTCAAGCTGTCGTCTGCTCCTCCGACAACAACCATGCTATTATCCGCCCGGATCTTCTCCCTGAACTCCTCCATGTTTTCAGGACTACACTGCAGTGCGTTCTGACCAACCACGAACAGCACTGGAGTCTTCATGTCCAACAGGGGATCGTCAACATCCTGGACAACAGAACGCCAATATTATATTCCAGCCATAAATGTATCTGGTCAACTAGGGCTGCACGATACTGTAAAAATCTAGCATTATGAATGTTAATTTATTACATAAATATTTCTCAAATGATGTTTA
Organism: Danio aesculapii; assembly: GCF_903798145.1. Taxonomy (NCBI): domain Eukaryota; kingdom Metazoa; phylum Chordata; class Actinopteri; order Cypriniformes; family Danionidae; genus Danio; species Danio aesculapii. The sequence continues at coordinate 3,271,559 of NC_079442.1, read as the reverse complement.
CCAAAGCAAGGAATTTTTCACAGTATTTCCTATAATATTTTTTCCTCTGGAGAAAGTCTTATTTGTTTTATTTTGGCTAGAATAAAAGCAGTTTTAAATTTTTTAATGAACATTTTAAGGTCAATATTATTAGCCCCCTTAAGCAATATTAGTTTTCGAATGTCTACAAAACAAACCATCGATATACAATAACTTGCCTAATTACATCAACCTTTAAATGTCACTTTTAACTGAATACTAGTATCTTGAAAAATATCTACTCTCATCATGGCAAACACAAAAGAAATCAATTATTAGAAAGGAGTTATTAAAACTATTATGTTTAGAAATGATTCTTTCCGTTAAATAGTGGGGAAGAAAATATACAGGGGGCTAATAATTCTGACTTCAACTGTATATTGCGATATGAATACAATTTCACCAGATGGCTTAATATCTCTATTTGGAAAGAATTTATAATGTTAGATTGCTTGGGATGATTCTGCAGTGGGAGTAAAACCTCGACAAAAGCTTAAAAACAATCTATAAACACAATCAAGAGTTGAAATATAGTGTCTTATCTTTCTCAGCATTTAAATACAGTAATTGAATGATAAAAATAAAAATAATTCAATACATTTAAAGTCAAAAATGGTTCAATTTCTTATGTCTGAATGCTTTTAAAAGCATTACACAATCACTGGCATCAAAAACACAAGCAAATGATCAATTATAATACAAATAATAACCTCAAATCAAAAAAAGTTGGGACAGTGTGGAAAACGCAAATAAAAAGAGAAAGTAATGATTTAGAATATTACTTTGTGTTTCATTGCACCTGATATGAACACAAAACTTCATTTCATTTGTAAATATACATCCTTTCGTGTCATTCAGACCTGCAACACATTGAAAAAAAGTTGGGACAGGAGCAGTTTAGGGCAGGTAATCAGGTAAATTGGTGAAATAACGATGTGATTTGAAACAGGTGATGTCAACAGGTGACTGTAATTATGATTTGGTACAAAAAAATCTAGTTCTTTAGGAGCAAAGATGGGCCTACCTGTGGTGTTACTTCATTGACAAATGCCATAAGCGCAGTATTACAAGTCGAGATCGCATTCATGTAATACGAGCATGTGAATCTCTGTGCTCGAGCGCCGATTTCCTCTGATCGTGCTCAAAACTTCTTGCGCGCCCTCAAATATACGCTGCTCAAGTTCAGATCTTCTTGTGCGCTCTCAAATAAACGTTGCTGAAGTGCGATTTAGTGCGTTTATGTAACGAGTATGTCTTCAACGTTTATTAGATTTGCTTGGAATATTTATGAATGTCTCCAATAGACCTACAGAGCGGCATTAATGCGTCCTGAAGTAAAGTGAAACGGTTATAAACTCCAGCAAATTAAAGTCATTGTAAGCAGAGCCACAGACCTTTATGTATAAATAAAATATAATTATGGAAACTGTGTTCATCTTAACCAAAAGCTACGCCATGTTTGCTGGCCTCAAGCATCTGTCAGTCAGTCAGTCAGCATGTCACCTTAAAGGGTTAAACAAAAAACGCACAGCACTAACACGGTTACAGAAAAGTTAGCGCTGTTATAATCACTTACCTTTTAATATGTTTTGGTGCGATTATAACCCACTATTTTAAAAAAAACGACTGAATGTTTTGAATGAGAAGCTGTAATATAGCCGTGGCGGGATGAATTTTGGTGTGGCGCCCCGCTATGGAAGAATAAATGGAGCGGAAACCTTGCTAGAGATATTGAAATGTTAAAAAACAAAAATCATGAAGATCACATTAAATAATGTTTGTTGTAATGTCTGCAATGAAATACAAGTCAATATAATTAATCCAAAAAAACAAACAAAAAAGGGGTAACTCAAATATTTGGTCGGTGCTCTTTGGGTAAGGGATTCATCAAAACAACAACAGGAATCAGTCCAAGGCACTCGAAAAATGTGAAAAATTTAAAAAGCCTTTATTCACATAGCTATATCCTAAAAAAACCTATGCGTTTCGGCCCAGTGTAACCCTGATGAAGGCACAAGTCAAAGAAAATTCAGAAATCACTTCTTTCTTGATTTGCGTTTTCCATACTGTCCCAACTTTCTGATTTGGGGTTGTGCAAACTCAGCATTGTATATCTTGCGATGTGACTATTGCAAATGATTACATTGGATACCGATGCTAAACTATAGACCGTGTTTGCTCTTACCCCTCGTGGCCCACTGATCGTTTGAAGAGGGAAACCCAAACACACAACAGCAGTCAAGTACTCCATTAGAGACACCTGGGTGCAAAAACAGGCATCTGTGAATTAATCCGTTTACAGCCAATCACAGACAACTAATCAAAGAATTAATTATTTGATTTAATAAATGCTAGACTTACATGACAAGCCATCAATGACCCTACATTCCAGCCCACCAAGATGATCGGTTTGTGAGGGAAGTGACTGTGAACCTAGAGCAAATAAACAAAATACACTTTGAAAAAAAATACGTCATCACAAAGATATACAGTTGAAGTCAGAATAATTAGCCCTCCTGAATAATTTTCCCCAATTTCTGTTTAACGAAAAAGATTAAACACATTTCTAAACATAATAGTTTTAATAACTCATCTCAAATAACTGATTTATTTTATCTTTGTCATGATGACAGTAAATAATATTTGACTAAATATTCTTCAAGATACTAGTATTTAGCTTAAAGTGACATTTAAAGGCTTAATTATATTAATTAGGTTAAAGTTAGGGTAATTAGGCAAGTCATTCTCATTATTCATGCAAATCATCATTGTTCTGCAGACAAACGAAAAACAAATATGGCTTAAAGGGGCTAATAATATTGCCCTTAAAATGGTTTTAAAAAGATTAAAAACTGCTTTTATTCTGGCCGAAATAAAACAAATAAGACTTTCTCCAGAAGAAAAAATATTATAGGAAATACTGTGAAAACCTGTATCTGTTCAACATCATTTGGGAAAAATTTAAAAGGAAAAAAATAAATAAATTTAGACTTCGACTGTGTTTATTTTATTATAATTAATGTATTATTTAAAACAAATAATTTTGTCTTTTTACAAGAAATATATATATATATATATTTGGTAGAAACTCATTTAAAATATTCAATAATATAGGAGTCTATTTTTAATCACTAAATCACAAACATATGTAACATTTAGATGTACAAGAACAGCTTTACAAGCATATATAAGATCAACTAACAAATAAAAAATAAATACATTTCATTTAATAGAATCAATCATAATTTAACAACAGAACAACAACATTGCTAATACTGTTTCTCTTAATGTCTTTAATAGTATATAATTTAATGTCTCTTAGGGCGTACTCACACTAGGCTATCCGAACTGTTCCTGTGTGCGTTTGATCCCCATTAGCCGCATTTCCACTATCGGGCCAGTGCGAGCCAGGGCTTTAATCGGGCCAGGCCGGGCCAATAGCCCGGGAGGTTGAGAAATGAGGCCGAAATCATGTCGCGTTTCCACTGTCGGGCTAGTTGCTCGCAGCGCGTCATGCAAACACCGCCCCCAGAACGTCCCCCGAATCAAACGTCACACAACCCGTCACACAACGAACAAAAAACTCAAATTGTAACCACAAAAACAACCTGGCATCACTACGAGAGCTGGAAGATGGAGAACACCGAAGCGATTGCTTTTTTACTGTTTGTGGTTTGTTGGTGTAAGGCCAGACAGCGATCCCTGGATAAGGACATTCGAGTTCGGCGGCATTTACTTCGAACACAGATTTTGGCTGCAAGGCTAGCGCGATAGCAAAACAAATGTAAGGAAAGAAAGCATCTTATCTCCTCTTTACCTGACAGGAAAACTCCGCCTTTGTACGTAACCCCGCCCCGAAGCCCCAGTTGGCCCTCCTTGGCCCAAGGTATTCGGCGGGGCGAAAAAGGCCGGACGCTGGCCCCAAGGAAGCCCCGCTTTGGCCCGATTACGCCCCGAAAGTGATAGTGGAAACGCGACTGGCCTTGGCTCGCCCTGGCTCGCTCGCTTTAGGCGCGATAGTGGAAACGCGGCTATTGATCCCCGCTCGTTTCGATTTAGTTGGCCTCAGGCACAGTACACTTGTAGTGTGAGTGCAAATCGCACCTGAGCGCGAACCTGAAGACCCGACATCACTTTTAAGTGACTGTTTTATATGAATTTATTAATCATTCTTACTTTTAATGAACGTGAACGGTCATCGTTTATTAAAGATGCAAACCCCTCGCTGCATTTTCAGCTAACCTCCTAATACGTACATCACGAGGACTGTTATGATCATTTAGGAGCGTCATAAGTGGTGGATCTGTTCAGTAAAATATTTGACTGTGTCACTGCATCCCAAACGACTAAACATAACACAAAATGATATAACTAAAGCAATGTCCACTGTGCTGAGCGAGAGCGCTTCTCTCTGTTAGACTAAAGTCGCATCATCGGTGACGTAAGCGTGCTCCGGATTGGAAGGTAAAATGCAGTGTGAGTGTAGGCGGTCAGGGGGTGTGAGGTTGGGGCACAAGCGCACTTCGGCACGGTTCAAGGCAACCGTACTTAGTGTGAGCACACCCTTAACGTGCTTTCAAACATTAAATTAGAGCTTTTATTTCAACTTACAGCTTCTCTTTTTTGAAATACCGCAGATATGCAAATATTTATTAATATTAATATTTATGAATTAATATTTATGAATGTTTCTGTAAAGCATGTTGTTTTGTACCTCGATGACTTTTCCTCTGACTGTGCCGATCATGTGCTCCAAACACTGCGTGATTCCAACATTGGCTCCGCTGCCCACATGAACATTAATGGGAATGACCTGAGTCACCAAAACAAGACAAAAATATTTCTGAACCCTTGACTTTAAAGCAAAAGATGACTAAATTAAGTAATATATGTATTTATTTTATTCAAAATGTGTTAACCCTTCTATAATGTTCATTTGTTATGTTTGTGGCCTGTTTTTGGCCCCACTGACTTCCATTATGACAATATTCTTCATTGCAAAGCCATGACACCATATAATCATGCATTCTTGATTGTTGCTGGTTTTCCCTGCTGAGAAGAGGTTATATTTGGAATTTTTACTGTTGATCATCAGTAGGCTGCATTAACCCTTTAGATAGGCCTGTGCAACAATGTTTCTGGCTTTTATATGGAGTTCTGTGGAGTAAAACAGCAGATTATAGTGTGTGTGTGCAGAAATACACTTACTGTGTTTACTATGTTCTGTGAGCTAAGCTGCTTATTTTGATTTTCTTAGACATATCAAGGTCAGTGTGCAAAGGTTTCTCAATCACTCGCGCGCGCACGCACGCACACACACAATGTATAAAAGCCAGAAACTAAGCTTTTTTTTTTTTTTTGCACTGAACTGATGATCAACAGTAAAAATTACAAAGTGTACCTCTTCCTAACAAGGAAAACCTGCAATAATATTATATGGTGTCATGCAATCAAAAAAATGTCATTATAATGAAAGCCAAGGGGCAAAAACAGCCCCGAATATAATGAAAGGGGGGTCAATTTACCCAGAGTGTATAGTTGTGTGAAAAATTTCAAAGCATTTTCTGAAAATATGTGTCAAAGTAAGATTTATCAGCACAAATCATTCCATTTGATGAAACACAGAGAAAGTTATGGCCAAAATATGCCTCAAAATCACTCCAGAGTGGATGAAAACATCTCCCAACAGCACACAAGGGTTAATCTCACAGAAGTCAAGCCAAATTAAAAAAATCATTAGTGAGATTAATCAATTAAAAGTGTTTCGCTTATGATACTGCATACCTTCCCAAGACAGGACAGCTGAGATTGCCAGAATCTCATTCGGCGGGACGTAGGAAAGGCAGGGTTGGTTGGCCCTGATGGAGCTATCAGGATCAGGGGGGATCCAGGAAGTTTACTCTGAAAATGCAAACATAAGAGAAAAGATGAAGTACATTAGAGGTGCCTTTTAGTTCAGTTGCATTTACATTGAATGAACTCTGATCAATTCTATGAATGTTGGGGGTGACCAGTGTCGTACTAGGCATGGGCCGGTATAAGATTCTGATGGTATGATAACCTTGGACAAAAATATCACGGTTTCACAGTATTGTTCTCACTCCTCTAAAATATATTCTTTTTAAATGTCTGGGTAAAAAACAACACCTTTTCCCCCCTTTGAACAAAATAGATTTCCTTTTTTGAAAGATTTAAAGGGCACATAGTTTACCTCTTTTTTATGATTTAATATTAATATTCTGGTCCTTCTGAGTGTGCCAGTTTAGGTTCAGTTTAAAACACAATTCAGATTTTTTATTATAATGTGTTAAAAAGTGTCATGTTGGGGGCGTGTCCATAGCTCACTGATTTAGGGGCGTGTTGCTTCACATGTAGCGTAGTTTCGGCTTCCCGTTCAACGTAACAAGGGGGCGGGGCCATGAGCTCACCCGCTCTGTGTTTGCAACACAGACAGGCAGATTGAAAGGAGGATGAGAGGATCAGCATTCAGTCATACATGTACGACTCGGACACAGACCAAGCAGAGAGTACAAAATCATTTGTGTCTTTGTATAGTTTTACAGCCAACTGTGTGCTAGTTTCAAGTGCCGAGCTTGTACACCGAGACTAATAACCACGCACACTGAATTAACTTTGACCGAGGCACCGGATGCGCCGCTCGAAGCTGCGACACGGCACACCAGACACTCTCTGTGGCGCGGCAGAGACATGAAGTGTCCCGAATCGTCGCGCCACACATTTTAGAATTCTAAACATAGGTTTCTGCAGCGGTCCGCGGCGCCCAGCCGTCGACTTGAGTGTACCCTGATAGAAACCGATGTTTAGAATTCTAAAACGCATGCTAGTTAAGATCACAGGGAGCTTCTGGGATCGCGAGAAATGCAAACAGCTGAAGTATAAGGTAGACTCAATGAGAAGTACACATGTTTGCAAACCTACCTAAAGATACAACCAATAATTCCGATTAGAGCGATAATGTGGAGAATATTGATCTTGTGTTGAGCCCAATGAGCCTTGCATCTAAAAATAGAGCAAGGGTGTTCCTTTAGTGATATCGCTTCGACTCACGCTGAAAATGGCGGACGTGAATCAACAAACTGAGGATATGATGACGCGTCTGTCAATCAATATTGGTGGGCGGGGCGACCGCTCTCCTACGTAAAGTTGCGGTCGATCTGAAAACCGCTCCAATTGGTCCACCGTTTTTTATGTTGTTAAATTAAAAAAAAAAAGCACTGGGTGTGCTTATTTCACCCCAATATGACGCTCTATACACCATACATGCACATATGTCTGTCCAAACAGCTTGAAATGTAGATTTTTTACCATAGGTGCCCTTTAAAATATTTTGAAGCAGTAAACATGTCAGGCTACATAATGAAAATAAATCATCGACTTCAGCTGTCTTCAATAGTTTAATAAACAGAGATTATTTTGCAATTTAAAATGGCATCTTTGGATATCTTTTCCGCTGGAGATGCTAACACATACCTTAGAAACGATATTACAGAAAATTTTGGCGGCTTTGAAACCCTGACTTTTCCAAACCGTGGTATACCTTGAAAATGGTTATCATCCCATACCTAGTCGTTACCCATACAAACTGATAGATGTAAACTAAATGACTCTTTTATGATAGGTGTGACTAGGTCTGTCACAGCAATCAATATATGGACTTATCACACAACACATGGACATGACCTCAATCATTTTTAGTGATGCAATATTTTTTTTTGCCCATACATAAACAGTTCTAGCAACATTTTAGCTGATTTCCCAACATCTCTATCGGAGGTGTCAGTGTCAGTATGGTTAAAAAACACTATAGTATTGACAATATATTACTATAGTATTTTTCATGTGGGTGTCTCACGACTGACAATAGATCTAGTAGCAGATATCACAGCCTCCGTTCCTCATTACCTTGCATTTTTATTATATTGCTATTGTTTATTCAGGATATGTATTTACACATTCTGATTCCAATGCTTCATTATTAAAATGACTATGATTAAATGAAATATGCTTCAGATTAAATGTGTTCGTTTGGAAAAGTGTACTTGCGTTGTGACATTATATACGTAGCATTAAATAGCCTTAAAATGACAATAATATAGTTTATCACAATATATTTTGGTGCAGTATATCATAAAACAAAAAATAGATATTGTGACAGGCCTAGGTGTGACCCTTTCACGATCTTAATTGGTATAAACAAAACAACAGCCGAAACATCTGACGGTGGGCCTCAAAATAGCTGGGATCCCATGTTAAGAGACTGTGGGCACACTATACCTACACACAGTTCTGTCCAAACAGCTTACAAAAGTTGATTCTGCATAATAGGTGCCCAAAATTACCAGGTGTAAGCAGCCCCATGACAAGAGCACACATAAATAAGCCACCACAATATAGTCTAATACAGGCATGGGCAAACTTGATCCGCGAGGGCCGGTGTCCCTGCAGAGTTTTGCTCCAACACTAATCAAACACACCTGAACACCCTAATTAGTGTCTTCAAGATCACTAGAAAGCTACAAGCAGGTGTGTTTGATTAGGGTTGGAGCAAAACTATGCAGGGACACCGGCCCTCCAGGATCGAGTTTGCCCATCCCTGGTCTAATACGTACTGGTTTGTTGTGTGAGAGCACACCCACTGCAGGGTCCCACGGGCGTTTGAGGAGCAGAGAAAGAGCCTCGGCGCCTGCAGCTCCTGTTTTTACAGAAGACGACAGCAGCATCCTGTCTATCAGAGATGGCACCTGAAGATAAATATGGAAATATTATAAGACAAGAACAGAGTCTGGGTATAGCAGGGTATATACAGGAATCAGAAAGAGAATCCAATACCTTTTAAGCCTTCTTTTAAATAAAACAAATAAGACTAATCAGGCAAGTCATTGTATAACAGTGGTTTGTTCTGTAGACCAGTGTTTCCCAACCCTGTTCCTGGAGGCACACCAACAGTACATACTTTGGATGTCTCCCTTTTCTGACCCATTAACTTCAGGTGTTGGAGTCTCTTCTGATGTTATGATTAGGTGATTCAGGTGTGTTTGATTAGGGAGAGGTTGAAAATGTGTACTGTTGGTGTGCCTTCAGGAACAGGGTTGGGAAACACTGCTGTAGACAATCGAAAACAAATATTGCTAAAGGGGGCTAATAATATTGTCCTTAAAATAGTTTTTAAAAAATTAAAAACTGTTTTTATTCTAGCCGAAATAAAACAAAAAAGACTTTCTCCAGAAGAAAAAATATTATAGGAAATACTGTGAAAAATTCCTGAATCTGTTCAACATCATTTGGAAAATACTTTTAAAAAAAAAACAGAAATTCACAGGAGAATAAATTTGACTTCAGCTGTAGTTTGACAGTAAATCCCCTCACCTTGCTCTTGAGTGTCTGCAGCACGTCAAGGTAAGCCGCCAACATAGCAAGGCTCAAAGACTCCAGAAGTGTGTTATGAAGCCAGTGTGTGAGCTTCATGTCCCAGCTGACACTGGCCAGGGCATGGCGGACCTTGCGAGCACATTTATCCACAGCTATTCTGCGCAAGACTGGTTCATTAGAGGCCTGTGGAGATCAGAGACGCAGTGAGGTAAAGCAGGACCTACAAACGTTCACAGAATTGCATTAACAGTCAACAATCACGGGTTTTGATCGCAATCAAACAGAATTTCAGTTATTAAGCTTATTCTTTATTAGATCAAAGGTAGCCAAGTTAAACATGGACATTGAAATGATCATGAACTAAATACTAGCTTTTAAATGGGTATTTGTGATTAGGCCTGTCACAATAATCAATATATTGACTTATCATGCAATACTTGCCATTGCCATTGAAATATACATTTACAAATTCCCAAATAATGTTGAAGCCATTTTACAATGACGTTTACATTCTTCCTCATCAGTGTCAAAGTTTATAATTGGAAATTCACCTAATAGCACATTTAAAAAGTTGAGTCCAACGTGGATACTGTCATTTACTCTCTTAAACGTACTTTACTCCCATCTTAAATGTAAAAAAAAAATCTGAAAGCAAGCAAGCATTTGTATAGTATAGTTTTTTCTGTTAAATATATAATCTTTTTTAAATAGGTAACTATTATCAGCTATTTAGTACAAATTATTATGAACAATTTCAAATGGTTAAGCACTTTATCCACCTCCAACTATTCCGTTATATGTTATACGCAGCGGATGCACTTCTAGCTGCAACCCAGTACTGGGAAACACCCAAAATCATACAGTACGGCCAATTTAGTTTATTAAATTCCCCTATAGCGCATGTGTTTGGACTGTGGGGGAAACCGGAGCACCCGGAGGAAACTCACGCCAACAGGGGGAGAACATGCAAGATCAACACAGAAATGCCAACTGGCCCAGCTGGGTCTCGAACCAGCGACCTTCTTGCAGCGACCCCCTGAGCCACCATGCCACCTACCTTGTAAACACTTGATTAAAATTCCAGCATTTTCAAGGATTACCAGCACCCGTAAGAACCCTGTACTTCAAGAATTCATATGGATTTGATTGATTATGAAAACTCACACCATCGTTGGCCAGTCTGCCGAGTCGTTCTGCCTGCAGGGCTTTCAATACTTTATTAAAGAGCTTGTTCTGAGCCAACGACCAGCCGGTCCTAAAGCGCAACAGAATAAAACAAGAGTCATTTACCAAAAGCTCAAAGTATTTTCAACACAAACCCCTCCATTTGAATAAAGAACAGCAGTATTAATGAAAACAAGTAATGACTAGTGGCCCATTTCCACTGAGTGGTACAGTTCGGTACAGATTGGTATGCTTTTTTGTTCATTTCCACTGACAAAAAGTACCAAAAAGCAAACCGTATCCTTTTTTGGGTACCCTTTCCAAAGGGTACCAGCACAACAGAACAATATCAAGGTTGGAGCTTCATGCGCAGGTAACAAAATTGGTCTACAGAGAATCGTCACTAGCAGGTGCAACAAGTCAGGAGAATGAAAACAAAGGAAGCTCCATTTTTAAATATACAGCAGAGTCATTACATCATAATAATACATATAATAATGAGCCACGGTTGACCCGAGCTCAAACAAAGCTTGTCGTCATCTTGTAACAAACAGCCACATGCCAAGAAGTAGAACAGAATCTGCCGTGTGTCCTATTCAGGGTTCCCACTCTTTCATGAACACCAAACTCAGGGACTTTTTTAAATCACTAATAATATTAAATCGAGCACACCGCCAGCATATATCGCGCCAGTGTTGGGCAAACTACTTGAAAAATGTAGTGAGCTAAGTTATTAGCTACTCTACTTAAAATGTAGCTTAACTACACTAAAAGCTACACCCTGGGAAATGTAGCAAGCTAAGCTAAAAGCTACTTTGCAAAAGTGGCTAAGCTACATTTAAGCTATTTTTGCAATTTTCACTTTTAAATCGAAGCAACTTAAATTATCCTAGTGATCACTAAAACTGTCAATGAATCATATGAGGCAGAATAGTTCAGTTATTTACTGTAAACAATATTGTACCAAGCAGAAAAAAAACTATAGTATATAACAGCAAAAACAAAAAATCCAATAAAAGCAGGTGTTACGCATTAAAAATACTAATACTATAGTAATGTATAGTAAAGGGAAATATTTACGAATAAGCATTAAATTACACTAACTTACATATTGTAGTATCATTAATATCTATCATGAAATAATAGTAATTACCATAGTATACTTAGCCTTTACTACAGTTAACTATACATACCAGAGCGAGAGGTGGCAGTAACGCACCAAAAAGTTTGTTGTCAACCATCGGAAAACAGGTAGAAGAAGAAATCGTCATTCTCGCCATCATATGGATTTACCTTCATCAGCTAGACACCGGCCTAACCGCTCCGTGAATGTTGGTGCTGTCACTTATTGATCTGCGATCGGTAAATCTAGCTTGTGTGGATGCTACTGCGCTACTTAACTAAAAAAACTGCTTCACTACTGAAAAGCTATTGGATTTATAAAGTAGCGATGCTACCGCCACGCTACTGAGCAATGTAGGTAAGCTACTGCCCAACACTGTATAGCACCCTGAAAGTCCTGTATACTATTTACATTAAAACGTCATAATGAAGGTTTTAAATGGGTCTTTTTCAAAAATGTTGACCGTTTTAAAGTCACATTTAAAGAACTTGAATACAATTGGCTAGTTAGCAAGTTATATCTCTGTACTTTAATAATAAATCTACATAAAATGCTGCGCTTCCCACCTCCTTTATTCAGCCGCAATGACTTCTGAAGCAAGTTTTGCGCTCAAGTCTGCATCGGTGCATCCTCAATATCAAGTACACGTCCGAGAACTTTCACGCGTCCGCCGTTCTTGAGTTTTAGAACTGAACTTTGGCGGTTGATGACGTTACACAAGATTGCTGAAGAACGCATATTGAAAAACAGCCTATGTGTGGAAAGCACTGCGTACCGAACTGAACCATACCACTCAGTGGAAACGAGGCATAGGAGAGCTATGGTGAAACAGGAGCAGTGGTTTTTCTCACTTGTTGATGTGTTCTTCCCAATCATCGGGAGGCGGTGGTCCATCAGCGACGGTCCGGGCGAACAGAACATGCCGGTCACACTCGTTCATCACACTACGGGCCTTTTGATTGTCATAGAGAGGCATTGGAGTTGGTGTAACCGTCTCCACGTCAATGGACATATCCGAATCACTGTAGGATAACATCACAACTGTTATATATCCACAAAACAAATTATTACAAGGACAGAACTGTATACAGTTGGGGAAATAAGTATTGAACACGTCATGCTTCTTCCTGGGAATAATATTTCTAAAGGAGAAGTGAACCAGATTTTGGTAAAAACCCAAACATAAAAATAAAACAAAGAAAATCTGAGAAAATCTGACATTTCAAGTGTCAAAATCTTGCTGGTTCTGATGGGTCTCGTCTATCAAATCTGAGCTTTAATTGAATTCTCTATTGGGTTCAGGTCAGGTGACTGGTTGGGCCATTCTAGTGGCTTGATTTTCTTTCTCTGAAAGCATTTGAGAGTTACCTTGGCTGTGTTTTGGATCACTGTCTTTAGGGCTGCACAATATATAGTTTCAGCATCAATATCGCAATATGCACATAAGCAATAGTCACATTGTATGATCTGCAATGTTAGGATGATATTATATATTAACATGAGCCACAGTTGCAAAGGGTAACCATAATAAAGTAAAAATGTATCATTTGCCAGTGTTTTTAAGGCCTGTGATGATTTCAGGAGAATTTAAAGCATTCAGAAACAGGAAATTTTTATAGTTTATAACTTTAATGAAGGTTAAATTTACAGAATTATTAATATCATCAAGACTATACAGAGCTGCTTTACGTGTCATTATTCCATTTCTGGAGCAGAAAACTATTGAGACTCCTATGAAAACTGTAAAGCACTGTTTATTTCATGTATATCTTTGATCTGATATTTTTATAAATGATTAAAATTTGTTTACATTTTTTTGTTTTTACGTTTTATGCAAATGATAATCAAACTAAATGAATGAATTGTTTCCAAATAGAGCTATTAAAGTCATCTGGTACAATGGTAATTAAATCGTATTATAGTTTGCAGAAAATCAAAATATCGCTATGTCAGATGGTTCCAATATCATGTAGCCCTAATTGTATTACTGAAATGTCCACCCTGGTTTCATCTTCATCCTCCTGCTAATGTAGACGTTGGACTGAAGCAGCTGATATTCATTTACACAAAGGAACAGCAGAAGGATGCTGAAGAACTACTGAGAGATTTCAGCTGCTGTCTGGACCTTCACTGCCTTTCTGCACCTTCCTTCCTTCATGTGTTCAATACTCTTTCCCTGCGTCATATCATTTTATTACACAGAACTTCATTTGTAAACTAATTAGTTAATTTTCTTAACGTAAATGGCTTTCATCCAAGTTCAGGGGATAAAACAGAATTTGTGGAGCACGAAAATAATAATGTTTAATAAAATAATGATTAAATAATACAAAACAAACAAAGTCACTTCAGAACTTTGAAGTTACTTTTGTTTAAAGTGATCTGACCACAAGCAGACACGGTGTATTTTTATTAGCGGACGCCTTTTTACAGTAATGTAAAATATAAGCCTATCCAAAAACCTAGAAAGGGTTTCACTATTTTGGTGAAAACTTAATTTTTTTCATTGTAATGATGACATCTGCATAAAATTGCTTGGATCAGGGGTGCCCAAACTCGGTCCTGGAGGGCCGGTGTCCTACTGATTTTACCTCCAACTTGCTTTAACACTCCTGCCAGGAAGTTTCTAGTATATCTAGTATGAGCTTCATTATCTGGTTCAGAATCAGAATCAGAATCAGAAACTAATAAACCCTATTGTATTTTCATCATTACATAGAGGATTCATTATGAATTACAGAATATATATATACATTTTTTGCTTTGTGATTGTTTAATTCTTGTTTAATTCTTGTGTCTGAATACTGTTAGACTGTTAGACTGTTAGTGCGTTTGAATAGGGTTGGAGCTAAACACTCCAGGACACCGGCCCTCCAGGACCGAGTTTGGACACCCCTGGCTTGGATGTTGACACCAGCTGTAAAACATGACGAATGTAGACGAATAGCTAGGTTTTTCTTCTAGGATACTTCACTCACCCAGACGTTTCCGGCTGCCGTCGAGGGGTGACGAACAGCATGCGGGTGGGCCGGGCACTGCTGGCATCTGGGTGGGCGTTCCAGGGTTTGGCATAGCTGTGGTCCAGAAAAACAAGGTCCAACTCTCGCTCGTGAACCGAGAGCTGGAAGAGCAGGGAGGTCCCCATTCTCCGGGCTGACGTCTGGAAGTCTCGCTCTCCTCCCGGACGGAACATGATGCTTTAGCCCCACGCTTCCCACAAAAACAAAAGAGACGCTTGCACCGTAAACATGAACCCTAGAATGAAACAATCTGTTAATATTAAGCATACTGTTTAAAAGATATTGGAAAAATTTTATATTGCGATATTTTTTTTCTACGATATGAATACAGTAACACTACACAGTATACCAAGATGGTTTAAATAGCTTTATTTACTGTTTTTTTGGAAGTTTAACAGTATTCAGACACAAGAATTGAACAATCACAAAGCAAAAAATGTATATATATATTCTGTAATTCATAATGAATCCTCTATGTAATGATGAAATTACAATAGGGTATATTAGTTTAGAATAGTTTAACGTAAACAGCAAACAAAATAAGCATTTCTCCAAATGATTTAAATGGCAAGTGTGTTAATGAGTAATAAATAAATGTACTTACAACAGAACAAACATTTAATGAAATGTACATTATCCTAAAATACACATTTTAAAGTATCAATATAATAATGTCTCAAAGACTTTGTTAAATGTTCTTTTACACTTAAAAGAGACCGTCTATACAAGTACACTTCTTCACAATTATATCACTTTCTGGTAAAATATACTACAACTACAGGTAAAGACTAAAGTAAGATGTTTGCTTGATATCAATGCTGTTTAACTTGTTTGTGCTGTGTAATTATTTACAGCACTATACTATAGTATTTACTATAGTACATTTCCTAGGGGAACATACCTTTAATCCTCACTAACGTGTGGTAACCCACACAAGCTGTTGTTTCGATTAAAATGCCGCAATGTTTTGTAAAGCATAAAGATATATAGCTTTAGAGTTGATTTTAGAGTTGGGTTTGTTTTAAAGGCGTTAAACTGTCATTATTTCAGTTACAGGCTGACGCGTGCGCACGAGTAGAAACGTGAACGCGGGAGTGGCGCGTGTGAGAACCATATCAGTCATATTCAAACCAGATTACATAATTTGAGTTTTTAACTAAATATTCTACCCCAAAAATCGCGTGTAATGTTATTGTTTGACTTAGCCAGAAACGTTTTGGCTTCGTCATTAAGATACAGACAGGCTCTTAGCTCTGAAGCTAAATCAACAATACTCACCGCCCGCTCTCAATCTCATTTCACATCATTTTAATCCAAAGAATGATCTCCTGAATAATATCGAAAGCCTTGAGTTTGCGAGACGAGAAAATAATAAACTCCAGCTGAAATTCTCCACCGTAATGGCCGACTGTCTTTTGTTTTTCAGCCGCGCCACAGCGGCTAGACTAAAAATCCGGAGTGGAGTAAGTATTGCGGAGCTGGTGGGCTCTGCGGAAAACCCGGACTGGAGTTAAAAAGTGATAGCTTATACAAAGAAATCTGTCGTCATTTAGTCACCCTTTACTTATTTCAAACCATTAATAGAGTATTATTTCAAACCTTTCTGTTTATCTGTTTAAAATTACCATTTATTAGGTTTTCTGCATGGAATATCAGTTACAGCATTGATTTTATAATTATCCTTCCATGTTGTTGTTAACACTACCCCAGATAAACACTTCCCGCCCTCAACAACTGAATATATTATTATTCACTCGGAATATAAATGCATTTTTTGTCAAGATTTTAATCCACTTTTTCCCACATGTTTAATGTAACTAATTTAAATGTAATGTTCAGTATAATTATTAACAGAACAAGTTGGTAATGAACACTTTAAAGTCAGCAAAGCTGCTAAAATTATGCAAAGTAAAACTTGTGGCTCTTTGCATTTTAAGTGGTTTAAATGTGGCCCCCTTTGCCTCTGAACTTGAATACCCCATTCTAGAATGCATTTAGGAAATAATGTTTTATCAGTTTAAGTCACAAAGTGAATCAATAAGTGAAGTGGTTCAACACACTGAACCACTACAGTAAAGTTGTTCATTTGAGGGGTTTTAAGTAAAGTTGTTAATTTGAGGGGTTTTTTTTGCATTGTTTTTATTTTTGGGGGGGCCCCAAAAGAATTCGTCCCACACAAAGGGGCCCTCGGCTTAAAGATTGGAAACCCCTGATTTAGCCTACCCATTTCACCTGTACTGCATGTCTTTGGACTGTGAGGGAAACTGGAACACCCGGAGGAAACCCACGCGAATGCAGGAAGATCATGCAAACTCCACGCAGAAATGCCAACTGACCCAGCCGAGGCTCGAACCAGCGACCTTCCCGCTGTGAGGTGACAGCACTACCTATTGCGCCTCTGCATCACCACCTAACTGTAAAGTAATGTCAAGGAATTCAAGAGTACGCTTAAAACAATTAAAAATTTTGAATCGTTTTTACTGGACTCCGAGTAGGCTTTTCAGGCTTGGGTTGAAGGATTCTGCTGAATGCTGGAGATGTGAAAGCAAAGAAGGAGACTTGATGCATGCCCGGTGGTCCTGTTCTAAAACACAGGAATTCTGGGTTAAAGTGCGTAATTACATTCAGGATGTTCCTGAAGGCTGCTTTTCGTTTTGTCCTAGCATATATGTACTGGAAGACCCGTTCGTGTTGGGATCTGGTGTGAAGATGCCTGTGTGGATTCAAATAAGTATTAAGATTGAGCATGGTGTTCAGCAGGTTCACCGTCATTTCAAGAATGGGTTACAGAACTGGGGAAGGTGGCAGCATATGAAAAAATGACATATAGATTACTAGATAAATTGAGATCAGAGAAGATGGGGAAATTATTTGGCGTTTTTGGAGAATAAATAAGGTCACTGTGGTGAGACTCACAGTAAAAGTGTAATTATCTTATTGAATTATTTATGTATTATTATTATTGTATTTATGTAATGTTTTTATATTTTTATTTATTTATTACTATTATTATGTTCTATATGTGTGTATTTTTATTATTATTTTTTATTTATTGAGTCTTATTTATCTGTATTTACTGTATTCATGATAGCAACATCTAATGACAGCCACTGCCGCTGTTGGGGAGGGGAGGGAAAAGGAGGTGTTAAAAGGAGGTAAAAATCTGTAAACAGATTGTACTGTTAAATCATTGAAGAAAATAAACAAATTGAATCATAAAAAATAAAGAAATGACACACAAGACTGCCAAACACAAACAATTCGTGCCCAAAATTTGATTTAATGTAGCTAAATCGTGGCCACTGACACATTTGTTGGATGCTTTTTAGCTCAAAATGCAATATGGCTGATGTGCCGTTGGTTTGGGTTGATTTGAGATGGCTTGCAGTAGGGTTTAAGCATAAACGTTTCCTTGTGGGTTGTCCTGAAATCTTGTTTGCCATGCACAGGCTTGATATGGCTCTCTTTAACCTAAAATAAATCAGTACAAGGTGAAAATCAGCTGTAAAGATGCACTCAGCCAATAAAAATGTGGTTACATCACACAAAAAGGCCTATATTTGCATAATCCATGCTATTTAAAGGGGACCTATTATGCAAAAATCACTTTTATAAGGGGTTTAAACACATTTGTGCGGTAAGAGTGTGTGAATATAAGCAGCTTCTAATGTTAAAATGTATTAATTTATTTATTTTTAATCACACTTGATTAAAACAGTCTGCAGAAACACTTTGATTGACATTCTCCCGTTGCACGTGTCATCAGAGGGGAAAGCCCCGCCCACTAGTGACTATCTCTCCCTCATTACCATAGGACGTTAGTCCTGTTTTAAATCTGCCACTATGCTGACACACAGGCATCTGTTGCTCCCCCCTCTTTTAAAAAGAGCACAATCTCATTTGAATTTAGAGCGACAGTCACCAAAACAGCATAAATAGTATCAAATCCTGAAAGGGGATGTTTCAAAGAGTTATAAAACATTATTAGTGTGGTATTATGAGCTGAAACTTCACATACACACTCTAGGCACATCAGATACTTATTTTACATCTGGTAAAAAGGGGCATACTGGGTCACCCAATAGACACTTTTGATATGTATTGACTAGTAATGACAAGCTTTCAGACAAAACAAACTAAACTAATGTATAAAAAGGAAAGCAGAGACATTTGATAAGTGCATGTTTACCTTGTGAAGTTGACTTGGGCTCAGTCCCTGTCTTCTGGCAATCAGGGTCACAAAATCTTTCTGCACAGTTGTCAGCATCCGATCGGGCTCTAAAACAAACAAGCGGATTATATTTAGATATTATTAGATATTATATAAAAAGTTAAACGATCTATGTTTTAAATATGCTTTTTCAACTCTTATCTAAGCTTGCCCAGTTTACCATTAACTCGGTGGGGATCTAAACGTATATGAATTGC
Source organism: Danio aesculapii (assembly GCF_903798145.1). Taxonomy (NCBI): domain Eukaryota; kingdom Metazoa; phylum Chordata; class Actinopteri; order Cypriniformes; family Danionidae; genus Danio; species Danio aesculapii. Next base: position 3,252,416 of record NC_079442.1, on the reverse strand, counting down.
GTTCCTATGTTGAACGCAAAAGTAGATATTCTGAAGAATGTTGGGGGGGAGAAAAGCAGCCATTGACAAAAGCAACAAAAAACCAATGGATGTCAATATCTATGTTTCCATACACCTATTTTCATGTGCATTTTGGATATGTGCATAAAAAATGGTTGATAGAAAGATAAGACGCGCATACGTTTTGAAAATGTGCATAACAAACATATGCGCATAACTGAGTAGCATAAATTTTATATTTAATAAGAAAAAATGCGCATAACCTACGATGGAAACAGTTTTACCAAATAATTTCCAGTATGTACATTAAAATAGTCATGTGTATTTGTTATTAGATATCATGTAATGATGAGAATGAACTATCCCCCTTTAATTATTGTGCTGTGCTATTCTTTCACAATTAAAACACTTTCCATAACAATATCTGTATCGTTATTGTCCTTTGCATGCAGGTCATTTTGAGTCACTGTTCAGGGGTCAGTATTACAAAAGTACCTTGCTCATACAGCACATAACTCGGCGGGTAGATGGGTGGCTTGGGACGGATCACTTCTTTAGCAAGATACTGCTCCTGCGATGTTGTGCCGAAGAATTCTTTTGCCAGATCAGGCCTCCCAAATTGAACACAGCTCAAATTCCTGATGCTGGATCCATCCACATACACTGGGAGCTGAGTGCGGTTTATCTGATGAAGCAGATACTTGTCAGTTAAAGCAATTCCAGCATTATGGATGTGACATTTGCAGGAAAAACCCAAAACATCAATTCACAGAGAAAGTATTGACCTTATTCTTAGTATTGACTTAGCAGAAATTCTGTGAATTAAACTGCCCCAATCTAAAAGAAACAATGCTAATCAAAAGGAGAAGAGTCAGTCCACTATAAAACAAAAATGACTGATTTTATTAGATATTTTTGCATTTATGAGGAAAAAGCTTGGTTATAGATGTGATGTCTATCCGTCTCTCCGTTATTCAAACAAACGGTATGTTTATTACTTTATCTAGATACGTTGATTCACAAAAAATAGCCTAATGTAAAATATAAAAGCTAAACATCAGTAGGCCATTTGTGTTGGGTACACCTTGCGGTATTGTGGATGAGTTGTCTGCAAGTGTCTTATTCATTTGAACGGCTCATGCATTCGTTAGCAAGAACTTTGGTGCAGATAATGCACTGTGGCTGGGTCAGGGACTCTTTGCTTCGAGAAAATGGAATAAAACCACAGTTCAGGTAACTATCTTGGTATTTCCTGCATTTCGTGTTTCCATTATTGCTAGCGCTGTGACCTGAAATGTTTGGAGCTTCCTCGCCTGAGTCCAATATGCTTGGGTCATTCCTGATAGCTGCTGAAGGCGAATCAGTGAGTGTTTTTTGTGGAGGACGAATTACAAATGTGTCCATTTTTTGGTCAGCCAGGGGATAAAATGAACTAAGACAACATGATCGTTCTCATAATTGTCGACTACTAAAAAATGATTGATTTTAAAAATATAACGCGACCCCTGACAGAGCTTGCTGAGGCCCCCTTGTGAGCCAGGATGCCCCTGTTGGGAACCGCTTCTGTAAAATACAAGCCTACACAAAAACCTAACAAGAGTTTCACTATTGTAGTAAAAACTTGCATGGAAACTTGCATGGAATTGCTATCTACTAGTGAGGATTAGCTGCATCAGGTCATATCTACAGTACCTCTGGGAAGAAAAGCTGGTTTGTTGTTGACAATTTCTCCTCAGGCTTTTCTCTCTTGAAAACAAAGCTGAGATTTCGGTTTATATTCACCAGCTGAACAGGACCTGTCAAAAACAAGCAAAAAAATCTGAAATGTTAGTAAAGACACTGATTTGATGGTTATTTCATTCATATTGTGTTTGTTTTCTGTGGCGTTGGACATTTATTATTTAAAATGGCGCCATCTGCTGGCTCAGACTGAGCTCTGTATGACGCTTTAAATCACAGGTGTCAAACTCAGTTCATGGAGAGCCGCAGCTCTGCCCTGTTTAGTTCCAACCCTAATTAAACACACCTGATCGAACTAATTAAGTCCTTCAGGCTTATTTGAAACCTACAGGTAAAGCTGCGATCACACGAGAGTTTGAGCAAGCAGGATTAAACAAGATGACATTCAAAAAAGCAAGCGATTGCTCCATGTTTTAATTTTCTGTCCAGAGAAGTCATGTTTTGATCTTCGAATGGTCTCACGCAGTGAGCTAGCGTTTCAGGTCTGACGCATTCGCGTGTGTATGAATGGAAGTCTATGGGAGGAAAGTGCAGTGTGACCGCAGCTTTAGTGTGTTGAAGCAGGGTTGAAACTAAACTGTGCAGGGCTGCGGCCCTCCAGGAACTGAGTTTAACACTAATGCTTTAAGTAAAACAAGCAAAGGTCATTATTTTCTTTATTGAGTTTACTAAAATAGGTTAACATGCTTTAAAGTTATTTTCTTTATTTCTTAATAATCTGCCAATGGCTAAGCAAATAGTACGAATATTTTGCTTACCCCATATGCTGTTTATTTTGCTTGTTTTAAGGAAAAACTCACTGAATTTTGACTTATTATTATTTCTGAAAACAACCCAATAATTTGTACTTGTCCAGAAAATGTTTCTTGACTCAACAATTTTTCGATTTTT
>NC_079442.1:3232285-3244785 GCF_903798145.1 Danio aesculapii | reverse complement strand
ACACAAATGAAGATATTTTGAAGAATGCTGGAAACCGGTAACCATTGACTTCCATAGTATTATATCTTCTTCTCTGTTCAACAGAATAAAGAAACTCATGTAGGCTTGAAACCACTTGAGGGATAGTAAAAAATGAGTAAATGTTTGTTTTTGTTTCATTTTCCTTCAGCTTAGTCCCTTTATTCATCAGGGGTCTCCACAGCGGAATGAACCGCCAACTATTCCAACATATGTTTTATGCAGCAGATGCCCTACCAGCTGCAACTCAACACTGGGAAACACCCATACACTCTCGCATTCACACACATACACTATGAACAATTCAGTCAATCACTTCACCTATAGCGCATGTGTTTGGACTGTGGGGGAAACCGGAGCACCCGGAGGAAACCAACATGGGAAGAACATGCAAACTCCACACAGAAATGCCAACTGGTCCAGCCGAGACTCGAACCAGCGACCTTCTTGCTGAGGCGACAGTGCTAACTACTATTTCAAACCTTTATGAGTTTCTTTCTTCTGTTCAACACAAATGAAGATATTTTGAAGAATGCTGGAAACCGGTAACCATTGACTTCCATTGTATTATAATATCTTCTTCTCTGTTCAACAGAATAAAGAAACTCATGTAGGCTTGAAACCACTTGAGGGATAGTAAAAAATAAGTAAATGTTTGTTTTTGTTTCATTTTCCTTCGGCTTAACCCCTTTATTCATCAGGGGTCGCCACAGCGGAATGAACCGCCAACTATTCCAACATATGTTTTATGCAGCAGATGGCCTACCAGCTGCAACTCAACACTGGAAAACACCCATACACTCTCGCATTCACACACATACACTACGAACAATTCAGTCAATCACTTCACCTATAGCGCATGTGTTTGGACTGTGGGGGAAACCGGAGCACCCGGAGGAAACCAACACGGGAAGAACATGCAAACTCCACACAGAAATGCCAACTGACCCAGCGACCATCTTTGCTGTGAGGCGACAGTGCTAACCACTATTTCAAAACCTTTATGAGCTTCTTTCTTCTGTTGAACAGAAATTAAGATATTTTGAAGAATGTTGTAAACCGGTAACCATTGACTTCCATAGCATTGTAATATCTTCTTCTCTGTTCAACAGAATAAAGAAACGTATGAAGGCTTGAAACCCCTTGAGGGAGAGTGAAAATGAGTAAATGTTTGTTTTAGTTTCATTTTCCTTCGGCTTAGTCCCTTTATTCATCAGGGGTCGCCACAGTGGAATGAACCGCCAACTATTCCAGCATATGTTTTAAGCAGCGGATGCCTTTCCAGGTCCAACCCAGCACTGGGAAACACCCATACACTCTAATATTCACACACATACACTACGGCCAATTTAGTTTACTCAATTCCCCTATAGCGCATGTGGTTTGGACTGCAGAAACCGGAGTACCCTGAGGAAACCCACGTCAAAATGAGAAGAACAAGCAAACTCCACAAAGAAACGCCATCTAAACCATCCGATGCTCAAACCAGCGACCTTCTTGCTGTGAGGCGACAGGGCTACCCACTGAGCCACTGTGGTGTTCAATAATACGTTTTTCTATCCCTTAAAAACAACTTAAAGGTAATAAATAAATAAAATATTGCTTTATTGCATGTTTTAATCAAATAATTAAAGCCCTGCTGCTAACGAAAGTGTTTACAAACCTCAAACCTAGATTCTGACAGCGTTGATAATTCAGTAATGTTATTATACCCTTAACGATCACCTTTAACTCAGAACACATACGGAGTATCTGAGTGAATAATGCGCACAGCACGTTCTCTATTTGGCATCATAATTTGTCGTTTTATTAGAATAATACATTGTAGAGACTTTACAAACTCAAAAAGGCCACTCTTAAAACGTTCTTTAAAAAACAAAGATCAACATTACAAACATGAATAAGGGCTGTCCATGAGGACTCGATAGGGTTTATTACAATGCGAAGATACACACGTACTGTACTTTATCTGATGGCTTTCTTTCGTGGACAACGATCAACTTATTTAAGTGCTCTCTTGTGCTGAAATGATCACTGCGCAGGTTCAAGTCTCCTCTGAGGTGAAACGCTTTCTCTTGACAAACCTGAGAAGAGAGAAATAAGAAGTGATTTATTTATTCATTTATTTTTAAACTTTATTTTTATTTCTCTTTTTTTAAAAGAAAAAACAAGGAAAAACTTGTGTTTGATTAGGGAGAGGTTGAAAAGCATAGACTGTAAAATATATGGACGGAGCATCCGTGACGTCACCCATAGGTTTCTGAACACTGCAAAAGAAGCTACAAGTAGGCGCGGCCAACCGTCGCCATTTTGTTCGCGCGTCATCGCACCCACAGCGGGATACCAAATAAGGGCAAAGAGGCGGAGAGTGGGCGGAGCTACAGACGCCTGCTGGCACTTTGCTTAGACCTGCAGACAGACTTTACTTTGGGAGAAACGCTTGATACTTTATTACCTGCGACTCGTTTGTGTTCTGACCACATGTGCTTGGCTGTACACTATATCAATAAAGTGTTTAGACTTTTAAAAACACTGTAGTAATACAGTGAGCCACTAAACATTGTTCTTATGACGTTTTTCTACAGGAGGAAAACGCGAATTACTTCCAAACACTTCAATTGTAGTGTGTGTTAGTAAATGTAGGACTATTGATGAACTCCAGCATAACACTGTATGATAACGCTTCAGATGACTGTTCTAGAGCCTACAGCTAATCAATCTGTCACATTCTGGAGTGCTTTACGGGTCTAAAGAAAAATATTGATGATAAATGATCTTAAATAAAACAAATACATTTATAGAGATGGTGTACAAGTATATAACTTTACTCACATGGGAAACGAGGCCACGTGAACGGTTTGTGAGCACAATTAAGTGCACACAGCATCCCATATCATCTGATAATTGTAAGAAATAAGTCTAAAAGGCAGCTGACTGTGTGAAGCCACATAAAACAGAACAAAAATACGATGAATATGCCGAGATCAGTGGCTAATCTGCCGGATTCAGCTGAGGTGAAGTGACGGCGACCAGCGAGACCTAGCTGTCACTCAAGTGACCACGCCCTTAATTATGCAAACTTAATATAACCTAATATAAAGGAAATGGATGAGTTATAAAAAATTCACCCCCCTCACAGTTGTCATGGAGGGTAATAATAGCTATATGAACCAAAATCGTTCTTTGTACCAGGCTGTAAACACCTTTTTTTCTGCTGTAAAGTTGGCCATTCTAACAGTGGGCTCAAATGCAATTTGCTCTATTATGGAGCCAGGACTAGCGGAATTTTGATGAATTGCAGTTTCAGTTACTTCCGTATTGGCTTCCTGAGAGAGAGCGGGAGGTTGCCGCTTGTTGAAAACGTGTACTGTTGGTGTGCCTTCAGGAACAGGGTTGGGAAACACTGGTCTACAGAACAAATGATCGCTATAAAATAACTTGCCTAATTACCCTAACCTGCCTAGTTAACTTAATTAACCTAGTTAAGCCTTTAAATGTCACTTTAAGCTGTATAGAAGTGTCTTGAAGAATATCCAGTCAAATATTATTTACTGTCATCATGGCAAAGATAAAATAAATCAGTTATTAGAGATGAATTATTAAAACTATTATGTTTAGAAATGTGCTGAAGAAATCTGCTCTCCCTTAAATAAAAATTGTAGAAAAAATAAACGGGGGCTAATAATTCAGGGGGGCTAATAATTTCAACCTCAGGTTATTGTTCATATTTTACAAGTGTTATTTCTACCTCTATGAAGATAATAAATACGAACAATAAAACAGCTAAAATAAAAAGTTAGTCTAACTCAGGCTGGAGTGTATTATAGAATGATTATTTCTGCAGTCCAACATATATTGTTTTTATAAAATGATAAAAAAAACAGCTAAATATGATCAGATAATCCTATATTGTTACGTGTTGTTAAATGTAAGTGCTTATATTTATTCAGCGAGCCTTTGTTATAGTGCAGATATGGCCCGTCAAATGAGAAGTTCGGAGGGCGTGGTTGATTTGACGTACAAGCGTTTGGTTGGACGCTTGATTCCGCGGCTCCGCCTCAATCTGGTAGTCCCTTCTGAGCATGCCCAGGCTGCAATATCAGCAGTTTTTTGCGACAGTTTGAGCCCTTCATGAGGCGTTTTGCATTCAGAGCGTTCAATGGAAAAAGGCGCTGTCATCGCACGGTCCGTATTTTTACTCATTGGTTTTGATCTAGGAATGCAATACCAAGTTCAACCACTGGGTATCAAGCTTACATACTGCATCTTTAATGCTGGCTAACCTTTATCAGAGACTGTAAGTCGACGTAGTTCTCTGTCCAGCTCCTCGTCTGTGATGTTCACACCAGGATTAGGCACAAACTGGACAAAAGCAGCATCTGGGAGATCCGTTTTCCTCGGAGGAGTAATGGGGTTTGTCGGGACCGCTGGGAACAGATCGTTTTCTGGGACGCTTTTCTCCAATAATGACTTCAGCTCCTCTTCCAAGTCCTCCGAATCCTCACCTATAAGAAAAAATACAACAACATTCACCTTTATGGTAAAGGTTCAATCAACTTTATATGTTCCTTTGTTTATATACTTCCAGGTCTACACACTGTTACTATTACTGGTCACACTTTACAATAAGGTTTCATTAGTTAATGTATTTACTAACTTGAACTAAGCATGAACAACACTTGTACAGCATTTATTAATCATATTTCAACATTTACTAATGCTTTGTTAAAATACAAATTTAGCTTGTTAAGATTATTTAATACACTGTGAACGAACAATGAATGACGTAATGATGTATTTTCATTAACTAACATGATCAAATACTTTATTTACAATAGTAAATTTATTGTTCATTGTTTGTTCATGTTAGTAAATGCATTAAGTAACTGTAAATAATACAAATCTTATCGTAAAGTGTTACCATATTACTATACTATTACTAGTTACTACACGAATGTCGTGCAGTTGTTGGCTTTCTTGTATGTTTTTTATCTTTTATTTTTATTGTTTTATTTAAGCTTTATATTTGTAACTTTGTATCTGTTAGCATATATATATATATATATATATATATATATATATATATATATATATATATATATATATATATATATATATATATATATATATATATATATATATATAAATATATAACAAAACAAAAAAAATTACTATTCGATTATGAATAATACAAGCCTGCAAAGTCTGCAATTTTTTTTATGGAAAGTACTTTGGCAAGCTCTCTTTGCATGATTTTCTTGTAAATGAAGCCAAACAAGTTTGTTCTTCAATTTGGCCTGAAGTGTCTCTGGGCCATGAGGCGGAAGTGTTAATCATGGCTAAATAAATTCAGTCATAAAATATTGTCATGCAAAATAAAATTAAATAAAACAAAATTAGATATTAATGGTCTGCATTTATCCAAACGAATTCACTCATGAACTGTTGTTGCAAAATAAAAATAAATAAATAAAATATTTATTGTCTGCGTTTATCAAAACGAATTCACTCATGAAATGTTGTTGCAAAATAAAAAAAAATATATATATATACATAAAATAAAATATTAATTGTCTGCAATTAGCAAAACGAATTCACTCATGAAATGTTGTCACAAAATTAAAAAACAAATAAATAAACAAAATATAAATTTTCTGCATTTAGCAAAACAAATTCACCTCTAAAATGTTGTTGCAAAAAAAAATATTTCAAAATGAATTCACTCATGAAATACTGTTGCAACATAAAATAATATAAATTAAATTAAATTAAATTAAAATTGTCTGCATTTATCAAAACGAATTCACTCATGAAATGTTGTCGCAAAATAAAAAAAATACAAAAAAATATATATATATAAATTTTCTTCATTTAGCAAAACATACACTCATGAAATGTTGTTGCCTAATTAAATAAAATAAAATAAAATATTAATGGTCTGCGTTTATCAAAATGAATTCAGTCATGAAATATTGTTGCAAAATAAAATAAAAATAAATAAAATAAAATATTAATGGTCTGCGCTTATCAAAATGAATTCACTCATGAAATATTGTTGCTAAATAAAATAAAATAAAATAAAATAAAATAAAATAAAATAAAATAAAATAAAATAAAATAAAATAAAATAAAATAAAATAAAATAAAATAAAATAAAATAAAATAAAATAAAATATTAATGGTCTGCGCTTATCAAAATGAATTCACTCGTGAAATATTGTTGCTAAATAAAATAAAATATTGATTGTCTGCGTTTATCAAATCGAATTCAGTCATGTTGTTGCAAAATATCTAAAATAAAATAAAAAATTAATTGTGTGAGTTTAGCCAAATTAATTCAGTCATGAAATGTTGTTGCAAAACAAACAAACAAATATAATTTAAATAAAACATTTCCAGTGTAGATTGTTTGCCAATACTACAAATTAACCCCTAGATACTACTACAAAAAAGGATGTAACACTGATAAACAGAACGCATCAAAGCAATGCCTTTAACAGTTGTAATTCGTCCATTAGCATAGAGAAAAACCTACCAGCATCCGGTGCCCCACTGGCCAGAGTCTGGTTTACTTCATCCTGAGTGTCGCATAGCTATGCAAAAGGCAAGAACGGGAAATGTTGAACGTCTTTTAAAATATGTCGAAACGTTTATAGCATAAGTCGTGCATTATGCAGATTTCCCGTAAATCACCTCCTGTATCTGATCAACCAGGTTTTCTGCTCGCTCCACAGTCACACCCTTCAGTGAGATTCGCAGAGCCGCCACGCCTGCCTGGTATGCCTGCATCACCTGCATCAAAACATTCATTAACATTAACACACACGTAATGAGTGCATTGAAACCATATGTTAATTTGATATCTACATAGAAGGTATGCATCATGGCTGAGTGCAAACACTCTCCAGAAGTGGTTTTTTCCAACACTAGGAATTTGCCCTAATATGATATTCTTGGTTTTGACCATATTTGGAAGGGTCATGAATATTAATGAGCTTTCAGTGCTTGACACTCTCAGACAACCGCACACAAGGTGATGTACTCTGAAATACACACACAGAAAAATATTCATACTTCAGTTGTCTTGAAATATTTGACCAAATTGAGTAGATGACTTGTTAACTGAAGTAGTGGAGAGGTTTATTTTAGCTAGAATGAAAAGAATTGCCTTTTTTATGCCACCAGAGTAACCAATTTTGCTCCAGAGTTGTGTTGTAAATGAAATATAGGCTACATTCTGATTATACTCAACAAAATAGACTGCCAGAGATGTATTTAGAGTATTTTGTGGTTTTAATGGCAGCACGGTGGCGCAGTGGTTAGCACTGTCGCCTCACTAACAGAAGCATGCTCTGGTTTGCCCCAGAGTCCAAACACATGCGCTAAAGGTGTATTAGATTAACTAAGTTGGCCGTAGAGTATGAGTGTGCGTGTGAATGTGAGAGTGTATGGGTGTTTCCCAGTACTGCGTTGCCGCTGGATAGGCATCCGCTGTGTAAAACTTATGCTGGAGTAGTTGGCGGTTCATTCCGCTGTGGCGAAATAAATTTCCCCTGAAATAAAGGACTAAGCCTATTAATGTGGTTTAAATGTATATGAAAACAGGCAGAAATTACTATCAACGTCCTTTAAGTCTAGAAACATCGCAGTAAGAGCTTAGTGATATGACGACGCATAAACGTGCAATAAACACTTCATAATCAGCAGTCTACATGTGTCTGTTTCCTATTTACAATAATACACATCAAATTTCAGAATATATACATTAAACCAACAAAAGATACATTTAAACAGACCTTATGCCTCCTCGGGGTGGCTCTGGAATGCAATTTTAATCCGTATATCCTGCATTTTGCTTTCTAACGCACTGTGAACACTCTGTGATCAAGCATGGCTGCCTGCTTCACAAAACTGCTTACTCCCATATTCAAAATAAGAGTCCACACATACAAAGTAAGCATAATACAAGCTTAGATAAACTTCAAAATGAGGGAAATTTTAGCATTGTTGTAATCTCACTACAATTAAGCTTGTATTAAACAAATTACACTCTGAGGCCACTTTATTAGGTACACCTTACTAGTACCGGGTTGGACCCCCCTTTTGCCTCCAAAACTGCCTTAATCCTTTAGGGCATAGATTCAACAAGGTACTGGAAAAATACACAAGTGTATGTACTTATATTTTGAAAACATGAGAGGCAGGGAAACTAAAAAATAAAAAAAAAAAGAGTTTACAGCTTGTCAAAATGCAGGAAATACGGATTATAAATGCATTCAGCGGCACCAGGAAGAGGAATAAGGTCAGTTTAAATGCATTTTTTGTTGTTTTGTTAGTTAGTTTGTCATTAATATTCACTATAATTCCAACTAAGATCAAAAAACAAGCTTTAGATTAAAGGAGTAATTCCTTTGGTTATAAATAAGCATATAAAACCATTTCAGGTGGAGGAGCTACTCTATGTCCCACCCTATGATTCACATGAGCACATTTCAAAGCACCTCATGGGGACTTTAAGGTTAGACATTAAATGCAGAAAGGAGAAAAAGTGCAACTGAATGGCGTAAATGCGAGTGAGGTGATGAATCATGGGTGATGTTGAGTGTTGTCTGCCGACAGCATGTGTTGTCGTTCACACCAGACTGTCAGGAAATCTGTGCGTCTCACCAGGCGGTCGGTTTGGGAGTTTGCTATTCTGTCCAGGATCCCCTTCACTGTCTCGAGCTGAGCAAACAGACGATCTGCTTTCTTCTCCACCCGTTTGCTCCCACGTAAACACCTCAGGGCCTGTGGCAGGAGAAAGCAGGAATTAATAACACTGATAACAATAAATTAATAAATAAACTACACAAAGTGAGCTCATACCTGCGATTTCTTCCCCTCTTTAAGCAGTGATTTTGCCTGCTGCTTACACCTAGGTTTCAAACACATAAATCATACACAGCGGCATTATAATTACCCATCATGCCACAAAAAAATACAAAATGGATGGAGAGTCTCACGTTTCAGCCTCATGCCCCAAAGCCTCCACACGCTCCTCCAGAAGCTTCTCGCTGCACTGGAGCTGGTAGATTCCCAAGTCCACCTCGCTCACAGGAGACACGCGGCCCTGTCCCGCCTGACTGAATTTCACCAGCTATACGGAGACATGGGTAAAAGTTTAATCAGAGCTGAGCAATCCGAACCCAAACAAGTGCTAAAGCTGCTCGTGATTTTAAAGACAATGATAGAGGGGTTGGAGAATGAAACTGAAACACTGGCCAATTTAGTGATGGAGGTTTGATGGCTAAATTTGAGCCGCCTGGTGGCCAGTCCTCATTAGCCGCATTTCCACTATCGGGCCAGTGCGAGCCAGGGCTTTAATCGGGCCAGGCCGGGCCAATAGCCCGGGAGGTTGAGAAATGAGGCCGAAATGATGTCGCGTTTCCACTGTCGGGCTAGTTGCTCGCAGCGCGTCACGCAAACACCGCCCCCAGAACGTCCCCCGAATCAAACGTCACACAACCCGTCACACAACCCGCCCACTTCAGCGGGAACAAAAAACTCAAATTATAACCACAAACACAACCTGGCATCACTACGAGAGCTGGAAGATGGAGAACACCGAAGCGATTGCTTTTTTACTGTTTGTGGTCTGTTGGTGTAAGGCCAGACAGCGATCCCTGGATAAGGACATTCGAGTTCGGCAGCATTTACTTCGAACACAGATTTCGGCTGCAATGCGCAAAAGAGCAGCCGAGCGACGAGAACGATGATAGCAAAACAAATGTAAGGGAAGAAAGCATCTTGTCTCCTCTTTACCTGACAGGAAAACTCCGCCTTTGTACGTAACCCCGCCCCGAAGCCCCAGTTGGCCCTCCTTGGCCCAAGGGATTCGGCGGGCCGAAAAAGGCCGGACGCTGGCCCCAAGGAAGCCCCGCTTTGGCCGGATTACGCCCCGGAAGTGATAGTGGAAACGCGACTGGCCTTGGCTCGCCCTGGCTCGCTCGCTTTAGGCGCGATAGTGGAAACGCGGCTAATGATTGCACATTCCACCAGTAAGAGCGGTGTGTGAAGATTGAATTAGCAGAGTAATAGCACAGCCTTGCGTTAAATATTGTAATGCACACAGCATAATGGATGTCATATCGGAGTTCAAAAGAGGACTGTTGGAGAGCGTCTCGCTGGTGCATCCTTGACTAAGACAGCAAGTCCCTGTGATTATCAAAAATTGCGGCACCTACAATAATGTCAGCAAACCAACAAGTAGGATGAACCACATCCAAGAGGAGTAACTGTGGATGGAAGAGGAAGAGGTCTAAATGGGATGTCCAGGTGCTAACCTGCGTTGTATCCAAAAACATAAAACCACAGCTGCCCAACTCACTGCTGAATTAAATGTGCAGCTCAACTCTCCTGTTTTCACCAGAACTTTTAATCAGAAGCTCCACCGGGTCAATATACATGACCAGTTGTTTTTTGCTGAAATCATTTCTGCAATCAAAAATGAGTAACTTGTTTGATTCAGCATAGCGTGAACTTACCTGATATAACATGAGAACTGCAGAGTCCAGCATTTCTAATTAGGTTGTCACTCCATTCAGCTCTCTTTTAGCCAAAGACGTCTGCAGTTGGCATTAAAGCAGTGTGGTGTACGGTAAAAGTTACGTTTTCTATTTTTGGACTTGCCGCATGTTACCGCACAACACGACATGTTTACTATTGCAGCCTGTCTTTTTTGCAACTGGGGACGCGTGTGATGTCATGTGTGACGTAGGTTGGTAATTGGTCTATAGTGAGTTTATATACACTATGAACAGCAGCTACGCTAATTATTTTCTTTATTGTCCATTTCCACCTGGTGATACTCTTCCCGAGGCCCTCAGACTAGGCAGAGTCACTGATTCGATCCAAGACCAACGACAAGATGATCCCAAGGTTTCCATAATCCTGGACCAGGCCGTATCCTGAGCAGCTACTGTGGTGGTCATGGAAGAGTGGAGAACATGAGACTGATTCCTGTGACGCTCCAGAGACAGACGAGTCTTCGCTGAGGCCAGCTTCCAGCCTCCGCCGCTGAGACTGCAGCTCTGCACAAGACGTTTGGCCAGCGGAAAAACTAAAATGGCCGTGCCCAACTGAGCCTGGTTTCTCTCAAGGTTTTTTTTCGTCACTTTCACCAATTACTAAAGTTTTTTTCCCTCTCCGCTGTCGTCACTGGCTTGCATGGTTCGGGATCTGTAGAGCTGCGCATAGTTGGATTTGCCCTTTAATATTTGGACTCTCAGTAGTGATTATTAAACCACACTGAACTGAGCTCAACTGAACTGAACTTAAACACTACAAACTGAACTACACTGTTCCTATTTACTGTGACCTTTTATGTGAAGCTGCTTTGACACAATCTACATTATATAAGCGCTATACAAATAAAGGTGAATTGAATTGAATTGAGCCGACTCATATCTGTTTGATTAGCATTGTTTCTTTTGGGTTGTGCAGTTTAATTGACAAAATTTCTACAAAGTATGTTGTATACTGTAAACTCGCAAATTTTTTATTTGTCTCATCCATAACGCGTGTTTATTTCCCTCATTTAAAGTATAAAAAATGTTTACAGGTTGATATTTTTCTGATCCCAAAACTTTGTGATAAGTTGTTTCGGAAAACATAAACAGATGTGTCAATGTAATGTTAGCATGTAATGTAGAGTTTTTACTGTAAATGTCGCATCCATAACGCTGGAATTGCTCATTTGCATATTTTGTAACTTTATAAATGTCACTTCTGATCAATTTAACGCATCTTTATTGAATAAAAGTACTCTTTTAGTCAAAAAAATCATACTGACCCCAAGCTTTTGAGCACACCGAGAGTCACTGAAAGCCTACTTCATTATCTATGATTTTTCACTCATATATGAACACACAGACTGACCTTCTCTCCTTCGTGGAGTGAGACGGTGATGTGTTTCTCTCTCTGGAGCTGCAGCAGAGCCATGCAGAGTGTGCTTTCATCAGGACAGATGTGAGACGAGAGAGATCGCAGCTCTTGGAAAGACAGCAGAGAGCGCGCTGATAAAGCAGAACCCCGAAATGCTGCTAAAAGCTCTGCAGCCTTTTCCTACAAGAGAAAAACAGCTTTCAATACAATCAGCATTGACCCATAACTACCTGCATGCGCTGTGGGCTCCAGGTTTGTTTGTGTTTTGCCATTATATTTTATTACACACTGAAATACAACACTTCACATACAAATTTCTTTGCAACAATAACCTTGCTGCAAGCGGCAGCACAATGGCTTAGTGGTTATACTGAGAGTATTGGAGTGTTTCCCAGTACTGGGTTGTGGCTGGAAGGGCATTCACTGCATAAAACATATGCTGGAATAGTTGGTGGTTCATTTCACCGTGGCAATCCCTAAAAAATAAGGGACTAAGCTAAAATAAAATGATTGAATAAATGAACCTTGCTGCATTTACAAAATATACTAAGTAAAATGAT
>NC_079442.1:3184785-3227285 GCF_903798145.1 Danio aesculapii | reverse complement strand
CAACGCCACAGCCAACCCGAGTATTGTTGCTGACCATGTCCATCCCTTTATGAGCACAGCGTCTCCATCTTCTGATGGCTACTTCCAGCAGGATAGCGCATCATGTCATAAAGCGTGAATCATCTCAGACTGGTTTCTTGAACATGACAACGAGTTCGCTGTACTCAAATGGCCTCCACAGTCCCCAGAACTCAATCCAATAGAGCACCTTCAGGATGTGGTGGTACGGAAGATTCACATCATGGATGTGCAGCCGACAAATCAGCAGCAACTGCGTGATGCTATCATGTCGATATGGAGCAAAATCTCTGAGGAATATTTCCAGTACCTTGTTGAATCTATGACACAAAGGATTAAGGCAGTTCTGAAGGCAAAGCGGGTCCAACCCGGTACTAGTAAGGCGTACCTATAAAGTGGCAGGTGAGCGTACGTATCGCAGAGGTGTGAGAAGTTGCATTTATTTTATACATTGGTTGTTCATCTAAATCTGACCAATGAGATGGTGTCTTACTATCTTCAGCCCTGCCTCCAACTAGTTACTGTTCTGTTGTTAGAGCTGAAAATAAACACTAATGGGGAAATATGACACCAGCCAATCAGAATCAAGATACATGACTTTTCAGTCATTCATAATGTTTTAAAAGACTAAATAAAGACTTTTTAGTCTGAATCAGAATTAATTAGATCTGAAAATTATTTTCTACATGTTTATTATAATATAATTACATAAATAAATGATTTAAAAACAATTATTGATTTAATAAATATAGAATTTGTCTAGAGAATTGTTACATTGTAAGAAATATTTAACAACATCGCACAACCCAAATGTGATTAACTATGATTAATAAATACTGTACAAATAATGTTGATTGTTTGTTCACGTAAGTAAACACATTAACTAACATTAATTGTGTCACATACTGAAAAGTGTTATCAAAAAAACATTTCTAAAATGATTATACTAAAGTGTAAATTGAATTTAACGCTTTCAGACAATTATTCAATGTTATTCGCAATTAAACGAAAACATATTACATTTTAAATTCATACATTACGCAATTTAACTAAGTGTTTTGTATTCTCATATTGTTTTCTAAATCTTTTACTCTTTTTGTGTACTGTCCAACGCAATGACAGGATTTATGCTAACTGAAATATGTCATTTACGTTTACATTTCAGCAATTTTTAAATATACTTGTGGTTATACATTAGCAATGCAGTTAAAAACATTTAAAGGCTAATATAATAACGTCAGATGTAATATTGAACATGCCACACCTCAGTTAAAATAGTTCTTCACATTAGCTTTAGCATGTTAGCACTAAATGTCATTTAAAACAGTTATAAAGGTGTACTTTCATTATACTTGAGTAAACTTATAATATAAAAGTGATTTTTGCTAAGTATGAAACTTTGAAGACTGTTAAGTGGTCATTTTAAGTGCACTTCGGCAGTATTTCAGGGTGACATGCGTCAAAATGTCAAATTTAGGATGGCAACGTTTATTCAATTGACACGTATGATTAGCATTAACAATAATTGCTTTGTCTTTTGTATTTAAATTAAAACTGTGAATAATAATGGCATAAATGTAAAGTCTGCGTCACTTTATACAGCAAACAGTCTGTTTTTATGCCCTGTCATAAACGCAAAGTACACCACAGCTTTCACTGTCCCTCACAGACTGCTAGCAAGACATCAGAAGGTCAAACCAGAGGCTGACAGCCATCATTTATAACAATATACTAACTATATATCATTAATAAATATAGCTGTCAGCATCTAGTGAGCTGCTTGGTGATCTTAGGAAGGATTTATCTAATAAGATTTGATGTGGAATCGAACCTCAAGCTGAAGCAGCTGGATGGAGTTCTCAGCTAAAAATCTCCTCAGTAAATGTCTTGGCATCCATCAGCAGGGATCCACATACTGTTTATATGATCTGCAGTAAAGAAAAAGACAAGTAAAGCCCCGTATTTTTTCTTTCTGTTTTTTCCCCTTCTTCTGTTGTTTAGGTGGAGGTTGTAAAACCAACTTAAATATGGATATTCCACCACCTACTGGATTGGAGTTACTATAACATGTAATGTTCACCTAAAAATGAATATTTAATCACTATTTACTTAAGTGGTTTCAAACCTTCATGAGTGTATTTTTTTCTGTTAAATCCAAAAGAATATATTTTGAAGAATGCTGGAAACCTGTAACCATCGACTTCCATAGTAGGAAAAACAAATAGCCTTCTATGGAAGTCAGTGGGTACACATTTTAAGCTTTCTTCATTGAACGTTTACTCACTATTTACTCACCCTCAAGGGGTGCCAACCCTTTATGAGTTTATTTTTTTCTGTTGGAAAACAAAAGAAGATAGTTTGAACAAAGCTAAAAAACCTTTCATAGTAGGATAAACAAATACACTACAATGGAAGTCAATGGTTACAGCTTTTTAGCTTTATTCAATAAATATTTACTTATATTTTCTCACTCTCAAGTGGTTCCAACCTTTTATGAGTATATTTTTTGTTGAACACAAAAGAAGATACTTTGAAGAATGCTGGAAACCTGTAACCATTGACTTTCATAGTAGGATAAACAAATAGGCTACAATGGAAGTCAATGGATTCAGGTTTTCAGCTTTCTTAAGTGGTAATTTACTCGCTATTTAATCACCCTCAAGTGGTTCAAACCCTTAATGACTATATGTATTTTTCTGTTGAACACAAAAGAAGATATTTTGAGGAACGCTGAAATCCTGTAACCATCGACTTCCATAGTAATAAAAACAGTTTACAGGTTTTCAGCTTTCTTCAATGAACATTTACTTACTATTTACTCACTCTCAAGGGGTGCCAACCCTTTATCAGTTTATTTTTTTTTTCTGTTGGAAAACAAAAAAAGATAGCTTGAACAAAGCTAAAAACCTGTAACCATCGACTTCCATGGTAGGAAAAATAAATAACTTACTATGGAAGTCAGTGGTTACAGGTTTTCAGCTTTCTTCAATGAAAATTTTCTCACCCTCAAGTGGTTCCAACCTTTTCTGAGTTTTCCAACTTTTTTATCCTATTGAACACAAAAGAAGATACTTTGAAGAATGCTGGAAACCTGTAACCATTGACTTTCATAGTAGGATAAACAAATAGGCTATAATGGAAGTCAATGTTAGAGGTTATTAGCTTTCTTCAATAAATATTTACTCATATTTGCTCGCTCTCAAGTGGTTCCAACCTTTTATGAGAGTATATTTTTCTGTGTAACACAAAAGAAGATAGTTTGAGGAATGCTGAAAACCTGTAACCATCGACTTCTATAGTAGAAAAACAAATAGCCTACAATGGAAGTCATTGGTTAAAGGTTTTCAGTTTTCTTCAATGAAAATTTACTCGTTATTTAGTAACCCTTAAGTGGTTCCAACCATCTATGAGTGTATTTTTTATGTTGAACACAAAAGAAAATATTTTGAAGAAAGCTGAAATCCTGTAACCATCGACTTCCACAGTAGGAAAAACAAATACTATGGAAGTCAACAGTTACAGGTTTTCAGCTTTCTTCAAAATGTCTTCTTTTGCACCTTTATGAGTTTATTTTTTTCTGTTGGAAAACAAAAGATAGTTTGAACAAAGCTAAAAACCTGTAACCATCGACTTACATGGTAGGAAAAATAAATAACTTACTATGGAAGTCAATGGTTACAGGTTTTCAGCTTTCTTCAATGAAAGTTTTCTCATATTTTCTCACTCTCAAGTGGTTCCAACCTTTTTATGAGAGTATTTTTTCTGTTGAACACAAAAGATAGTTTGAGGAATGCTGAAAACCTGTAACCATCGACTTCCATGGTAGGAAAAATAAATAACTTACTATGGAAGTCAGTGGTTACAGGTTTTCAGCTTTCTTCAATGAAAATTTTCTCACCCTCAAGTGGTTACAACCTTTTCTGAGTTTTCCAACTTTTTTATCCTGTTGAACACAAAAGAAGATACTTTGAAGAATGCTGGAAATCTGTAACCATTGACTTCCATAGTAGGAAAAACAAATACTATGGAAGTCAATAGTTACAGGTTTTCAGCTTTCTTCAAAATGTCTTCTTTTGTGTTGAAATTAAATCCTATCCATCAATTCTGCATCATGCATATAGCTAAACATTTCATAATCAATGTCATAATACCAGTCAAACACTTTTCTCACAGTAATATAGCTGGTCACATTTTTGTTACTGTAGTTTATTATTTAGGCTACCAAGTAATCATTATTGCATTATTCATACATTGATATTATTTAATCAGTGAACATTTTTTCACACGCAATATAGCAATTTATTGCAAATACTAGTGTTTTGAACAATACTATAGTAAAGTACTTGAATTAATCTGTCGTGGTAAATCTAGAGTTACTCAGGTAACTGCAACTACAGTAATATAAACAAACCACCCAATACTGTACTGTTAACTATATTACACACACAATACACCACATTTTACTGTGGTAAACTAAAGTAAACCACACTGTTAATTACGGTTGATCAGTAAATAAATATCTAATATGATCATAACCCTAAATTATAGAGAAACACCAGGTGTTCACTGTAAATATCTACAGTATTTGAAACTGTGTACACACAACAAATAAAACAGACTGACACAAAGATTCCTTAACAAGGCTTTATTAAAAGAAACCGTACATAAATACCACAGCAACATTGCAGTTTGGGATTCTTCATTGTGTTTATCTTCTGGTGTTGTCCAGCAGAGATGGAGAAACCTTCTGAAGGTGGCACTGGTGTAAGAAATGACTCACCGTGGCGCGTGGAGCACCGCGGGCCACAAGATGTGCAGCCTTTGACCTTTTATAAAGGTGCATGAGAGGAGAATCAAGCCTCCTACTGTGACATTTCGGAGGCTGAGGCTCAAATGACCTCATTTGCTCAGGCTGCTGCATTGGCCTTGTGTGCTGCACCGCCGGGAATTGAATTTCCTGCACCTTAATTTGCTTTTCTTCAACCAGAGGAAGTCTTTGTTTCTCCTTCCGAAGCACAACCAGTGGTTGGAGCTTCAGTTTCTTAGGCCGCTGCGCTCGAACAGCACGGCGACGGCGCACAGTTTTAGGAGGGACACTCGAGTCTTCCTCTCTCTTCGGCTCTGCTGAAATAATCAGGAGTTCCTCCTCCTCCTCGTCGTCCTCTTCAGAAACAGCTTCTGGGATTTCCTCCTCAGGAGCAGTGATGGAGAGTGTCTCCTCTTCAGCAGGACACGGAGCTTCTGTGTTATCCTGCTGGACACGGTCATTGTTTTTGGCCTTACGCCTCCAAACATGCTCCTCGAGTTTCTCATAACAACCTAATTTTAGGTTGCGGAGGCGGTATGGGTCTGGAGCAGGTTGCGGTTTAGTCGGGGCTACAGGCTTTTTCTCACTCACCGACACTGGTTTTGGGGCCGGTGGAGGAGTACAGCGTGTGTCCCGAACGTCCAGCTTCTGTAATGGCTCCGTCGAGCGGATATTGTCATGAGTTGGATAGTTATTCTTAGGACAATATCTCTCTTCCACAAAGTCCCTGGGGGGTCTCTGGAGTACGGGCTTTTCTGGACGTAGCCGAAATACAACTTTCCTCTCCTCGGGGGCGGGGGGCGTGATTTTCGGAAAGTGTAAAAAACTCCGGACCACAGAGTTCGGTATAAAGCCGTCTGGAGCAATCGGCCAGACTGGCTTCTTAAAATCAGACTTAGTCGCCGGGGGACGAGGAGTGTATCTTAATTTAATCGTTGTCGTCATGTTAGCCATATTACTCGCAAAAATTAAGCAGAACCAATGAACACAAACTGCTGGAAGCGAATAACTGCAAGCTTCTGACAAGTGAAGGTGAAATTCTTCCAGACGCGCGCTTTAGAACATGTTCTGATAGAACGTTTGACGTAATACCGACTGAAAGACGTCAGAGCTGTATGTGTCTGTGTGTGTGTGTGTGTGTGTGTGTAGGGTCTGCCCTTTAAAAAGTGAAAAATTATTTGCTCTTAAGTGTATCTGAAATAATAATAATACTGAAAATTATAATAATAAAATTAAAAGCTTAATAATATGGCTGACGCCCCTTTCCGTAATACCGCTTCATACGGTCCATAGCATTCAATGCATCAGGGAAGGAAAACTTGCATGCACTGAAAACCCTAATAAGTTGATTGAACTAAATTAATTGAGTAAACTCCTTGCCTCAATTTAATTAAGTAATGGAGTCTCCCAAACTTGCATATTTAAGTTCATTTTACTTGTAGTTTATTACTACTAGTTTTGTAGACTATACTTAAATTGTTCAGTTCACCAAACTTAGTACTTAAGTAGATTAGACTGAAACTGTTCAGTTCACCAAACTTAGTACTAAGTTTGGTGAACTGAACAATTTAAGTATAGTCTACAAAACCGGCAAGTAAAATAAACTTAAATATGCAAGTTTTGGGAGACTCCATTACTCAACTAAATTGAGGCAACGAGTTTTCTCAAATAATTTAGTTCAGTCAACTTATTAGGGTTTTCAGTGTGTGTAATAATATTCTATGTAAAACAATTTTAAATAAATAAAAAAATAAAAAAGTAACCATTTATTCACATTATGATGAATAATTATACTGAAGCCATTTGTTTTCTGATTTAAAAAAAGACCTTGCACTTAAAAGCTTGCACATATTAGAATTTTACAGTCAAGACTACATTTGTGAAAATTACCTATTTTTTTCAAAGGATTAATTATGATTTTGAGCTCACTACACTTGAAATCTTAAGTGTATGCATTTTCATGGTACGTAAGTTAAATTAATTTATATTTTTAAGTGAGAGGACCCAAATGCAAAATTTTAAGTTATGTTCAGTCAACTTTACTTAATTGTTTAAGTAAAGACAACATTTGGGCTTACAGTGTGAAATCTCCCGCTTAGACGCTTAAAGTGTTCAAAAACACGTTCTTCTTGCAGTTTAGCTGTTTGTAAATAGGCTAAAATAAATTCAGATTGACTCAGGGTGTGTTCTTGTGTACAAACAGCTTAAACAATTAAGTAATGCGAACGTAATGTACCCGTTTACTCTAAAACAGGTCGCCTTTGTAAACCGCGTCTATTAAAATAGGTTACAAACGTCAGAATCCAGCGATTAACACTTGAATACGTAATTAACTTTCATTAATGAATGAAATGTGATTTAATTAGTTGTATGAAATGATCTCAATGAGGCATGCAGATGTTTAGCCTGGAAATAATCAAATACACGCGTATTCACTTCATTTACACCACAGAGAGAATCAATTCAACAATATATAAGACACGACACGGGAAAATGCTGATGAATGTGCGAGAAAATAAACAGCTGGTGTCACTTTACTGTGTGAAATGACTTTATTGCAGTGCATGCGGATGACAGAAGGTTTACAGTGATTAGTACAGTGGTGTGTTCAACATGTCCTGCATAGAAAAGCCTTAACAGTCAAGCACAGTTGAGTCACGATGTACGTGTTATTGTTCTGGGTTACACATAACACCCCGCCAGCATTTCAACCCAGACGACACATTAATCAGGAAGTACAGTGTCTATCTAAAAATATAATTTCACTTTTTATATATGAAACTGCTCAACAATGTACATCCTATTAGAGTAGCATACAAGCAATCACTCCAGTGCATGTGGTAAATGTTTATTTAGCAGAAAAGACCCAGATAGTATCCATCTTTAATGTTGATGAGGGCTCAAGGATCATTTGCACCAACACAAATAACTATATTAGCATCCACACCAGTGCATTATCATGTTGTTTAATGCACATACGGCCAAAAAAGCGGTCCAGCTTGATTTAAACAATTATAAATATTTAGAAAATGGTTATATTTCATTTCAGATGCATCAGACAGCTTATAATGAGTGAAATATTTGCAATAAATAATATATATTGTAAGTTATAGCATTATAAAAGTTGTTTTGACATTGTGTGAGCAAGACACATGTGCTGTCCACACACTGTCAGAATGCAGTTATAATTGATGATATGGAGGCAATATCGCCCTTAATAAGTTGTTTTATATTATGTAATATTGGTAACTGTTGTATCGCATGAGAAAAAAATGCAATTATCTCATATCATAAGCATGCTTGCAAACATTAAAGATGGAGCAGAAAGATAAACATCATAGTGTGCTGCCAATCCTGAATTCATTCATTTTGAAGGAATCATGATGACATCTGTTTTAAATGAATCATTTAGATCAGTGTTTCCCAACCCTGTTCCTGAAGGCACACCAACAGTACATCTTTTGGATGTCTCCCTTATCTGAACCATTCATTTCAGGTTTTCAAGTCTCTTCTAATGTTCTGATGATTTGATTCAGGTGTATTTGAATAGGGAGAGATTGAAAATGTGTACTGTTGGTGTGCCTTCAGGAACAGGGTTGGGAAACACTGATTTAGAATGACGAATAAATCACTCATTATGATAAGGATTTGCTGCCACCTGCTGGCAGTTTTTTATTTTGCTTTATATACTTTTTTACTTTATTAGGTACGCCTTACTAGTCCTGGGTTGGATCCCTTTTGCCTCCGAACTGCCTTAATCCTCCGTTGTATAGTTTCAACAAGCTACTGGAAATATTCCTCAGAGATTTTGGTCTGTATTGACATGATAGCGTCACGCTGTTGCTGCAGATTTGTCGGCTGCACGTCCATGATGCAAATTTCTCGTTCCACCACATGCCAAAGGTGCTCTATTGGATTGAGCTCTGGTGACTGTGGAGACCATTTGAGTACAGTGAACTCATTGTCATGTTCAAGAAACCAGTCTGAGATGATTCACGGTTTATGACATGGTGCGTTATCCTGCTGGAAGTAGCCATCAGAAGATGGGTACACTGTGGTCATAAAGGGATGGACATGGTCAGCAACAACACTCAGGTAGGCTGTGGGGTGGACATGATGCTCAATTGGTACTAATGGACCCAAAATGTGCCAAGAAAATCTCCCCCACACCATTACACCACCACCACCAGCCTGAACTGTTGATACAAGGCAGGATGGATCCATGCTTTCATGTTGTTGATGCCAAATTCTGACCCGACCATCTGAATGTGGTAGCAGAAATGGAGACTCATCAGACCAGGCAACGTTTCTCCAATCTTCTATTGTCCAGTTTTGGTGAGCCTGTGTGAATTGAAGCCTCAGTTTCCTGTTCTTAGCTGACAGCAGTGGCACCCGGTGTGGTCTTCTGCTGCTGTAGCCCATCCGCCTCAAGGTTGGACGTGTTGTGTGTTCAGAGATGCTCTTCTGCAGACCTCGGTTGTAACGAGTGCTTATTTGAGTTACTGTTGCCTTTCTATCAGCTGGAACTAGTCTGGCCATTCTCCTCTGACCTCTGCATCAACAAGGCATTTGCGCCCACAGAACTGCCGCTCACTGGGTATTTCCTCTTTTTCAGACCATTCTCTGTAAACCCTAGAGATGGTTGTGCGTGAAAATCCCAATAGATCAGCAGTTCCTGAAATACTCAGACCAGTCCGTCTGGCACCAATAACCATGCCACGTTCAAAGTCACTTAAATCAACTTTCTTCCCCATTCTGATGCTCGGTTTCAACTGCAGCAGATCACCTTGACCAGGTCTACATGCCTAAATACATCGAGTTGCTGCCATGTTGACAGTTGGACAAGTGTACCTAATAAAGTGGCCATTGAGTGTATATCACCGAAATGACCAAGCATCTTCTTTTAAAAGTATTCCAGTCAATCATAGAGTGTAATTATAATGTAGCAGTAATGTAATTGAGTAAACTAAAGGCCTGTGCAAACCGGGATGAATTTTGCTTTCATTTATCACCAGTGTTTATCACCTCGTGACTAAAAAGTGCGCCAAAACGCATACCAAAACATCAGACAAACGCATATTAAAAAATACATCAGGCGGATCCACTGTGAATATTTAGATTGCCTGGTATTGCTAGAAAAAAAAAAAAACAATACTAGTAATATGGCTTCTCCGTGACATTATCGTTATAGATGTAGTGTGGAGTGGTATAAGGAAGTCTATATATTTATCATTAATCTTATTGCCGTTGGTGTGAAATTACCTTGCCATAACTACTGTGAGAGTATTGTTAGGAATTAGTGCAGATGTGTCTACTCTAGGTCTTGGCATTCAAACTTTTACATCCTGAAATGAAAGGGGCCATACAATGAAAGTCAGAATATACCTTGGCAAAGCTAAATAATGAGTTCAGAACATGGAAATGATATAAAGTGAGTCTTAAACACTACAGTTTTAGAGTGTAAAATCCAGGTCAGTCGGAATAAAACACTTCCACATGTGATCATTAATATGCACACCCCAGGCAGCGTTTGATTGGCCACTATGTTTCCTAGTGAGATCATAACAATGATAATTTTTGTCCCTAATTTTTAAGTCATCTAACCTTGTGTTAAACATACGATGCATGTGAGACTCTTATTTTGAAAATGGGAGAAGCAGGAAGACGTTACAAAGGAGCAGGTTTTGAAGGAGGCAGCCATGCGTGATCACAGAGCCCAGGAGGCACACGACATTATTAGACATTAATATTAAGATGGATTTAGGTTGTGATGTCAGGTGAGCAAAATTCGATGTCTAGCCAGCCTCCAAGGACAACGTTATTTTGATGTCTAATAACGACATCAAATGACGTTGATATTTGGTTGATTTTAGGTTGTGTTAGAAAGTGACAAAAATCCAACGTCATATTAACGTCAAATACTGACATTTATTCGTCAGGTATGGCAAACTAAAATCCAACGTCTGATAAACATAGTGGTAACGTTCACCCAACGTCAAGCTGTAACATCATTAGACGTTGATATTTGGTTGATTTTAGGTTGTGTTAGAAAGTGACAAAAATCCAACTTCATATTAACGTCAAATACTGACATTTATTCGTCAGGTATGGCAAACTAAAATCCAACGTCTGATAAACATAGTGGTAACGTTTACCCAACGTCAAGCTGTAACATTAGACGTTGATATTTGGTTGATTTTAGGTTGTGTTAGAAAGTGACAAAAATCTAACGTCATATTAACGTCAAATACTGACATTTATTCGTCAGGTATGGCAAACTAAAATCCAACGTCTGATAAACATAGTGGTAACGTTCACCCAACGTCAAGCTGTAACATCATTAGACGTTGATATTTGGTTGATTTTAGGTTGTGTTAGAAAGTGACAAAAATCCAACGTCATATTAACGTTAAATACTGACATTTATTCGTCAGGTATGGCAAACTAAAATCCAACGTCTGATAAACATAGTGGTAACGTTCACCCAACGTCAAGCTGTAACATCATTAGACGTTGATATTTGGTTGATTTTAGGTTGTGTTAGAAAGTGACAAAAATCCAACGTCATATTAACGTTAAATACTGACATTTATTCGTCAGGTATGGCAAACTAAAATCCAACGTCTGATAAACATAGTGGTAACGTTCACCCAACGTCAAGCTGTAACATCATTAGACGTTGATATTTGGTTGATTTTAGGTTGTGTTAAAAAGTGACAAAAATCCAACGTCATATTAACGTCAAATACTGACATTTATTCGTCAGGTATGGCAAACTAAAATCCAACGTCTGATAAACATAGTGGTAACGTTCACCCAACGTCAAGCTGTAACATCATTAGACGTTGATATTTGGTTGATTTTAGGTTGTGTCAGAAAGTGACAAAAATCCAACTTCATATTAACGTCAAATACTGACATTTATTCGTCAGGTATGGCAAACTAAAATCCAACGTCTGATAAACATAGTGGTAACGTTCACCCAACGTCAAGCTGTAACATTAGACGTTGATATTTGGTTGATTTTAGGTTGTGTTAGAAAGTGACAAAAATCCAACGTCATATTAACGTCAAATACTGATATTTATTCGTCAGGTATGGCAAACTAAAATCCAACGTCTGATAAACATCATAGTGGTAACGTCCACCCAACGTCAAGCTGTAACATCATTAGACGTTGATATTTGGTTGATTTTAGGTTGTGTTAGAAAGTGACAAACATCCAACGTCATATTAACATCCAATACTGACATTTATTCGTCAGGTATGGCAAACTAAAATCCAACGTCTGATAAACATAGTGGTAACGTTCACCCAACGTCAAGCTGTAACATTAGACGTTGATATTTGGTTGATTTTAGGTTGTGTTAGAAAGTGACAAAAATCCAACGTCATATTAACGTCAAATACTGACATTTATTCGTCAGGTATGGCAAACTAAAATCCAACGTCTGATAAACATAGTGGTAACGTTCACCCAACGTCAAGCTGTAACATCATTAGACGTTGATATTTGGTTGATTTTAGGTTGTGTCAGAAAGTGACAAAAATCCAACTTCATATTAACGTCAAATACTGACATTTATTCGTCAGGTATGGCAAACTAAAATCCAACGTCTGATAAACATAGTGGTAACGTTCACCCAACGTCAAGCTGTAACATTAGACGTTGATATTTGGTTGATTTTAGGTTGTGTTAGAAAGTGACAAAAATCCAACGTCATATTAACGTCAAATACTGATATTTATTCGTCAGGTATGGCAAACTAAAATCCAACGTCTGATAAACATCATAGTGGTAACGTCCACCCAACGTCAAGCTGTAACATCATTAGACGTTGATATTTGGTTGATTTTAGGTTGTGTTAGAAAGTGACAAACATCCAACGTCATATTAACATCCAATACTGACATTTATTCGTCAGGTATGGCAAACTAAAATCCAACGTCTGATAAACATAGTGGTAACGTTCACCCAACGTCAAGCTGTAACATTAGACGTTGATATTTGGTTGATTTTAGGTTGTGTTAGAAAGTGACAAAAATCCAACGTCATATTAACGTCAAATACTGACATTTATTCGTTAGGTATGGCAAACTAAAATCCAACGTCTGATAAACATCATAGTGGTAACGTCCACCCAACGTCAAGCTGTAACATCATTAGACGTTGATATTTGGTTGATTTTAGGTTGGACATTGACGTTGGGTTCTGAAGTGAACGCAATATTCATTTCCAAACAAAATGTAACATCCCACGACGTTGGTTTACAACGTCAATCTGATCATGTTGACGTCCTGTTCCTGCTTCGAGTGTTCACAACTTGTCAGAATGAAAAATTCGGAAATATACAGCTTATAAATGTATTCGATGCCACCTTGAAGAGGCATGAGGTCTTTTTTAACGTATCTTTAATGTGTATATTGCGAAATCTGCCACATGTATCTGTAATGAGGCAATTGGCACATGTAAACTGCCTGTTGTAATGCGTGTTTATGCATAGTGTCATATCACTCAGCTCTTATTGTGATTTTTATGTAGTGAAAGGATGCGAATACACTTTATTAAGCTCATCTGTTTATGCAGAGGCTGATGTTAATTCCTTTCAGTGTTTTCATATATGTTAACGTTTCAAAGTACAACTCTAAATACACCTCTTTCGTTTCTTATGTCGAATATAAATATAATATAGCCAATATCTCATCAGCAGTAAAACTTAGGAGTAAACTAGGTCACTCTGGTGGGCTTAAAGATATCTCGCTCACTCCCTTTAGCTAAAATAAACCTCTTCAGTTGAAAAGATTGAAAAGATTTGACATCAAATGACGTTGATATTTGGTTGATTTTAGGTTGTGTTAGAAAGTGACAAAAATCCAACGTCATATTAACGTCAAATACTGACATTTATTCGTCAGGTATGGCAAACTAAAATCCAACGTCTGATAAACATCATAGTGGTAACGTCCACCCAACGTCAAGCTGTAACATCATTAGACGTTGATATTTGGTTGATTTTAGGTTGGACATTGACGTTGGGTTCTGAAGTGAATGCAATATTCATTTCCAAACAAAATGTAACATCCCACTACGTTGGGGTACAACGTCAATCTGACCATGTTGACGTCCTGTTCCTCCTGGGAGTGTTCACAAATTGTCAGAATGAAAAATTCGGAAATATACAGCGTATAAATGTATTCGATGCCACCTTGAAGAGGCATGAGGTCTTTTTAAACGTATCTTTAATGTGTATATTGCGAAATCTGCCACATGTATCTGTAATGAGGCAATTGGCACATGTAAACTGCCTGTTGTAATGCGTGTTTATGCATAGTGTCATATCACTCAGCTCTTATTGTGATTTTTTATGTAGTGAAAGGATGCGAATACACTTTATTAAGCTCATCTGTTTATGCAGAGGCTGATGTTAATTCCTTTCAGTGTTTTCATATATGGTGGTTTCAAAGTACAACTCTAAATACACCTCTTTTGTTTCTTATGTCGAATATAAATATAATATAGCCAATATCTCATCAGCAATAAAACTTAGGAGTAAACTAGGTCACTCTGGTGGGCTTAAAGATATCTCGCTCACTCCTTCTAGCTAAAATAAACCTCTTCAGTTGAAAAGATTGTTAACAAGGCATCTAATTTCAGAGTACATCATGCTGTGTGTGTGTGTGTGTGTATCAATTAATATTCATGTCCTTACCAAATATGGTCAAAACTGAGCTCTTCATTCTTGGGGTATTTCCTGTAGTTATAAATGAGCATAAAAACGGTTCTGGAGGTTAAAATTACCTAAGCCGCATACCTACTATGTAGATATCAGAGAACAGTTTAAGATATTAAATCAGTGGCACCTTTAAACCGGTGTTTCCCAACCTTGTTCCTATAGGCATACCAACAGTACACATTTCAACCTCTTCTGACCCTCTTTCAATTGGTCAGATGAGGGAGCCATCTAAAATACGTACTGTTGGTGTGCCTCCAGGAACATGGTTGAGAAACACTGCTTCAAACATCTCCAGCCTCCTATTTGGCACTGAGATCCACTATTAGATGCTGATACGCCATGGTCTTCCCTTTAAAGCTGGCCGCCAGCAGAATATCCTTATTGTCCACTGAGGCCATGGCGAATCCTCGAGGTGCCAGCATGTTGAGCTCCTGGAAGGGCAGGAATCGCTGGGTGAGCTCGTCCCACAGGTAAATCCTGGAGAAGGAATAATCGCTGCCCAGCAGGAGGTAAAGCCTCACTCCAACGCTGAAGGGATACACGGCCATTGAGCCCCGAGATGGCAGGGTTTGGATCTCCACAAAGCGTTGGTTGTCCCAGCGCAGTATCTTGGAGTCTCCGATGAAGCGTGTGAGGCACAAATACAGCACTTTCCGCACCCAGAAGTGCTTGACCATCTGAATGTCGCCCGAATCAGTGATCTGAGAGTGGAAAACGAACTGGCGTTGGCTTCGGTTCCACAGGTAAACCACTGGGGGTTGCGAGGCACTGGAGAGGATGAGGCGAGGTTTACCGTCCACTTCGAGGAAATCAATGTGAGTGTCTCTGTGCCAGGGATGGAGGGATTGGTGTGAGTAAAACCCGTTGCTGTTCCAGCGGTACAGGCTTGTTGAACCAGCTTTGGAGCTGTCGACTACTGCAAAATACCAGTCTCCTTCAATCTGGAAAGTCTCGATGAAGTTGGGTTTTCGGACACGGGTGGTGTCGATGTCCTGGATTTTGACAAAACGCAATGGACCATCCTCCCATCTGACAACAACAGGATTTCACAGTAGTTAGTGATGATATTGACAAACATAAATGTGTTACATCAAACTTAAAGGGATAGTTTAACCCCCCCTCACCTCCTCACTATTATCATCAATATTATTACTTCTACTTTTGTTATCATCATTATTAGTACTGTCCTGACTTGTCCTGTTATCTCCTCATTATCATTATTACAAGTATTTCTACCATTGTCATTATTCAGGTTGCTGTAGTTGTAGTAGTAGTCATAGTAGTAGTAGTAGTAGCGGTTGAAGTTGTAGTTTGGGTTTTTGATGTAGTAGTTGAAGTAGTATCTGTAGTAGTAGATGTCGTTGGTATAGTAGTATCAGAAGTAGTGAATGTGTAGTAGTAGTAGTCGTTGTCGGTGTAGTAGTATCAGAAGCAGTAGACGTTGTTGATGTAGATGTTGTAGTAGCAGTCATTCCTGTAATAGTATCAGTAGTAGATGTAGTAGTAGTAGTAGTAGTAATAGTAGTCATAGTAGTAGTAGTAGTCGTTGTCGGTGTAGTAGTATCAGAAGCAGTAGACGTTGTTGATGTAGATGTTGTTATATCAGTCATTCCTGTAGTAGTATCAGTAGTAGATGTAATAGTAGTATCAGTGGTAGTAGTCATTATAATAGGTTCAGTAGTAGTACACATTGTAGGAGTAGTAGTGGTTGTGGCTGTAGTAGCAGTAGTAATAGTTGTAGCATTAGAAACTCTCTGTAGTAGTAGTAGTAGTAGTTGGTGTAGTATTTGGGATTTATTTTTATTATTATTGTTATTATTGTAGTGGTTGTTGTTAATGATTATTACTGTTGTCCTTTCTGCTTGTTTCCTGTCATTATTACTATCATTATATCACTAGCATTGTTGTCACTCCTTTTATAAGTTACTTGCTTCATTGAGTGACTGTTATTGTTCCTTTTGTATGTACTCTGACCTGTTTACCAAGTTACCTTTACATGCACACACACACACACACACACACACACACACACACACACACACACACACACACACACACACACACACACACACACACAAACACACACACCTGCTGGTACTTGATTGTATTGTTGTTGTTTTTTGTATTTTTGTTATTGTTTCATTTTCTTTGTATTTGCATTATCTCAAATAGTGTACCTTGTGTATATTCTAAAAAAAAAAAACATTAACTTACCATTTACTCTCTTTAATCAAACCTTTATGAGTTTCTTTCTACTGTTGAACACAAAAGAATATAATAATAATAATTCCGTACATTTATATAGCGTTTTTCTAGACACTCAAAGCCCTTT
This sequence comes from Danio aesculapii, assembly GCF_903798145.1. NCBI lineage: Eukaryota > Metazoa > Chordata > Actinopteri > Cypriniformes > Danionidae > Danio > Danio aesculapii. Next base: position 3,210,394 of record NC_079442.1, on the reverse strand, counting down.
TACACATTGGGGGGATCTCCTCATCCACCACCAGTGTGCAGCATCCACCTGGATGACAAGACGGCAGCCACATTGCCCCAGACCGTACACCACACACCAGCTATATTGATATTTGGAAGAAAGCTGGAAACCTGTAACTATTGATGTTCATAGTAGGACAAACAAATACTAGGGAAATCAATGGTTACAGGCTTTCAGCATTCTTTAGTATCTTCTTTCGTGTTCAGCATAAGAAACTTCTTTCTACTTTCGCCTGGTGCAGCGTCCTCCGCAGACTGCACGCGCACCTCACGAAACGAACGAGGCTTTGATGTTTTAAAAGATATTCTGAAATTGTGTTATTAAAACCACGTGAGTCTTCACTTTTGCCACAGCCTCTCTTATTTCTTGAGTTTTTCTAAGCTTTTTACACAAACTTTCCTCCTTTACCACTGCTGTTGCAATTTCTAGCCAATAACTACTGGCCATCTGGTTATCTCTATTATCATGCATGGACGGATCATAAAGATGTCAGTACAGTCGTACCTGTTTCAGACAAAATGTCTTTAAAGTGATTCATATTTAACGCAGTGTCAACTGTTCGCTCGAGTCTCAAAATTTATGCGCTCCTCCAGCCGAAATCATGTCGCACCCACCCAAAGCAAACCTCCTCAAACTCTGCGATGACGTCACACTCACCACTCGCACTCAAGTGAACTAGCGAACGCGTCGAGTATAAATCAGGTTTAAGGGCTGAGTAAATAATGACAGAATTATATAAAATATTTTGGGGGGGGATCTATCCCTTTAACCAGTATGGTCCCACATGTGGGTTTGTTATTTCTGTCCCGCTATGAGTACTGTCTTATATTTGGCATTTAGAATGTAATGAATGTAAAATTTAACTTTTCAGTGAAATGTTTTAACAGGATAGTCCACAAAAAATGTAACTGTACTCACCATTTGCTCACCCTTTAGAGCAGGGGTCACCAATCACGGTCCTGGAGGGCCGGTGTCCCTGCAGGGTTTAGCTCCAACTTGCCTCAACACACCTGCCTGATTGTTTCAAGAATACCTAGTAGACCTTGATTAGCTTGTTCAGGTGTGTTTGATTAGGGTTGGAGCTAAAATCTGCAGGACACCGGCCCTCCAGGAACAAGTTTAATGACCCCTACTTCCAAACCTTTATGAGTTTCATTGTCTTTTTAACTTTTAAACACAAAAGGTAATTTGAAAAAAGTTGCAAACTAGTAGCCATTACAAACTACAGATTACTGACAAATGACAAATTGGTTTTAGATGAATCTTTCTGGTGTGTTTTTACGAAATTAACTTTAAAATAGTGTGTAATGTATGAACTACAAAGCTTTAATGGTGCAGTTAGTAAGTTTGACATCGAGTGGTTGAACTAGGTACTACACTCCTGGATCAAAACAAACACAAGCGCAGGTTGCCAGATTGAGGAGAGAAGCGAGTGATTTAAACCGTGTCCTAAATAAAAGCAACGGCACCCTATAGAAGGAATATTTTACATATTGAAAGGAGTTTTGTCCTAACCAACACCTGAAATTGATATATTAGAAACGGTTTCTATTTCTTACTGAACAACAGAAAACTGACGATGATCACCTCAGGTACACCCCATGTGCTTTATACAGTGTTAAATGCTAATAATGTGAGTTTGAATGGCATTTTACATGACATTTATTGCCATATTACTGAAAGCAGCAGCAGATAGTTCACCTCAGATCTTGAAAATAAACCGTTTGAAACTGAACTTTAGAACTGTGACTCAGTGCAAACCAACACATATCAGTGATTCAGCAAATACATTTAATAATGTTAAAGAGGTTTAATATGCATTAATTAATTAATAAATCTTACTATTTCGTTGGAGTGCAGTGAGCGCACTATTCTGTGCCTCTGAATGGCTGTATTTAAATGGTTCGTCTGGTGCAAACAGCCAAATTGCTCATCACTGCGTATCTCGTCATGTAACATTTTGTTAGGACACAGGGTTACAATATAACCTGCTCACCTAATGTTTACATTTGTAATATTTATTTTATTTTTTAATTAATAACCTCATATGGAACTCTGAATCTGCGTCTCATTTGGAGTCTGCTACTGTCCACCGGAGGTCGCATTTCGGTCATGAGCGCATGCTTTGAGCCTTTCTGAATGAATCAATGAAATACGCGGTTTTCCACGAAGGCAACCCCTGGGTGCTGAAATATAATTGGCTAAACTGGCAGTGGGCGGGTAAAGGAGACCAAAGCAAAGACAGTCATTCCAGCACGGAAAACACATTTACAAAACAGAATATCTGACTTTAGCATTGTTTTTCAGATAAACAAGAATGTTCACTTAGCATGTTTCTGAAATATCTGTAAACATATTATAGTGTTTTTATGCTTTAGAAGAGTCAAACACTTACATGCAGCACTTTAATGATACAAGTGGTATTTCTTTTTAATAACAATGTTTAAATTTGTTATAAATAAAAAAATTCAAAATATTTAAATATATATATTTATCAATTGAACATACTTGTAGATGTGGGATCCTCCAAAGAGCTGCGCCACAACCATGTAGAGAGTGTTGTTGATAACCACAGGCTTACAGTAGACAGCAGAACGAGCTGAAACACACACACATTAGCATCTGCCATTTGTCGATATTTTGACTGAACATGGAATGCAAATGAGTCTTGATAAGAGACATGAGGCATTATTGATCCTTAAAGCTGTTGTTGTTCATGTGAAAGCCAATACTCCACTGCAGTGGTTTCCAACATTTACAATGTTCACAGCTTTCCCAGCTAACAAATAAAATTTTATAAACATTCGCTTAATATAAATCAGGGGTCACCAAACTTGTTCCTGGAGGGCCGGTGTCCAGCAGATTTTGGCTCCAACCCTAATCAAACACACCTGAACAAGCTAATCAAGGTCTTATTAGGTATACTTGAAACATCCAGGCAGGTGTGTTGAGGTAAGTTGGAGCTAAATCCTGCAGGGACACCGGCCCTTCAGGACCGAGATTGGTGACCCCTGATATAAATTATATAACTTTATTTTTATTTTGTATTTTATTATACAAGTTTTAATCAACATTACAGAACTATTTGAGATCATTCCTTGTTAGCTGAGTTTGCACTAAGTCCCAATTCTATTTTTGTACCCCTACCCATTAAAACAGAGTGTGAAGGGGAAGGGCTTCAAAATTGACAGCACTACAGCACCTGCACACGTCATCATTAGTGATGGGTCGTTCTTGAACGATTCGTTCGATTTTGTAAATCTCCTTGCTCTGTTAAACATCATTTGGGAAATATTTAAAATAAAGGGGGCTAATAATTCTGACTTCAACTGTATATCTATAATTTAAATTTACATTAATATATATATATATATATATATATATATATATATTCAAATTAATAAAACTATAAAAAGTAAAAAAAAACTATAAAAAGGGTTGTATGTATTATAAATAAGTCAACTGCACTTTTAAGTATTTTATTTAACTGCCAATTGACAGTGGATGTGTCAAACGGAAATTGTATTAAAATGTATTTTGTTAAAAAGTTAAAGAACCACTGCTGTAGAGTATACATCTGTAATATTATAACAATATAAAAATCAATAATAATGAACAGAAGAACTTACATGTGATGTTGTAATGTGTCTTGAAAAGCATGTTGACGTGATCCCAAATGAAGACGGTGCAGATTCCAGTGTTGGGCTGAGCGAAAACCACATACTGGTCATCATGAAACTCGTACGACTCCACAGACAGAGACTGGAACGAGAAGGTCTCGTATACTGCAAAATCTGCGAGACAGTCAGTGTAAATGTCACTTGCATAAACTTCTATATAGCAAATGTTAGCAATAACACAATTGTGAGTCAAAATACTGTTTGCTAAAGCAACACTGAAAAAATAGTTTTGTACTTGTTCAAACTACTCATTTAATATAAGTTAAGCCAACACAATTCTTCTCTTTTTTTGGGGACATCTTAATTGTTTTATGTTCAATCGCCTTAAATGTTTTAAAAAGATTAAGTTGGGACAACATGTGAACATCACTGTTCTGTTTTAGGGATACATCATTAGGCAAATATTAACAACAAACAAAATTGGACAAAAAATGCAATCATGTTTATTGCATACTGAATAATGTATGTAATTCCCAGTAATGGGTTCATTCTGCTGTGGAGACCCCTGGTGTATGACAAAAAGTTTCAGTCGACGTCATTCCCGCTCAAGGAAATCTCACTCAAAGAAAAGATGTGCAGGTCGTTCACATATCATACAAGAAGCACTCCTCACAAAACAGACGCTTTATACACATCAATACTTGTGACGCGCAAACGAGCGATTGCGAGATCCCTGTACAAAGTGAAACCGCTTGCACTTTTAGACGGGCTCGTAAAACAAAACAGGACACATGACAGATTTTGTTATTCTTAGCTTTGTGGCTGTTCATCAAGACGATGACAAGGTTTGTTTGAGCTCGGGCCGACCATGGCTCGTTATTATACGTACAGTTGAGTCAGAATTATTAGCCCCCCTTTGAAATGTTTTTCTTTTTCAAATATTTCCCAAATGATGTTGAACAGAGCAAGGAAATTTTCACAGTATGTCTGATAATATTTTTTCTTCTGGAGAAAGTCTTATTTCTTTTATTTCGACTAAAATAAAAGCCGTTTTAAATTTTTTATGAACCATTTTAAGGTCAATATTATTAGCCCCTTTAAGCTATATATTATTTTGATAGTCTACAGAACAAACCATCATTATACAATAACTTGCCTAATTACCCTAACCCGCCTAGTTAACCTAACTAACCTAGTTAAGCCTTTAAATGTCACTTTAATCTGTCTTGAAGAATATCTAGTAAAATATTATTTACTGTCATCAAGGCAAAGATTAAATAAATCCGTTATTAGAGATGAGTTATTAAAACTATTATGTTTAGAAATGTGTTTAAGACAATCTTCTCTCCGTTAAACGGAAATTGGGGGAAAAATAAACAGGGGGACTTAATAATTAAAGGGGGGGGGGGGGGGGGGCTAATAATTCTGACTTTAACTGTATATATTATTATGGTGTAACGTCTCGGCTGTGTTTTTAAAAATGGTGCTTCTTTTGTTTTCATTCTCCTGCTTGTGTATGCGCAAGTGACATTTCTTTGTAACCCAATAGCGTTCTGCCATGCAAAAGGGTACCTAGCATACCCTTTTGCCATGCTAGGTACCCTTCGCAAAGGGGTACCCAAAAAGTGATTCGCTACGGTTCGCTTTTAAGTACTTTTTGACAGTGGAAACGGCTATTAAGGAACTGAGCTGAAGGAAAATGAATAAATGAATGAATGAGGGTTGCAGCCGGAAGGGCATCTGCTTCTTAAAACATGTGCTGGATAAGTTGGAGGTTCATTCCACTGTGGCGACCCCTGACAAATAAGAGACTAAGCTGAAGGAAAATGAATGAATGACTATTATACTATTTGGGGTTTGATATATATATATATATTGTTAAGTTATTTTAAAAAGATAAAAAAGCTTAGGACTTCTGGACATATATTAGGACAGTTTTACTTCTAAGTTGCTTGTTCAAATGTATTTATAAAAAAAAAGTTGTCCATGAGTTTCATTTCTTAAAGTGTTTATCAAATGGCTGAGTGTGAGATTTCCCAGACTGAATTGTGTCCCAGTCCAACCCGTCACTCGGGTGTTATTTATTTTCAGTTAATGGGTTATATGTACGGCAAGTGTTAAACATTTTTTCATGTAATAAATGTAATGTTGGGGCGGCATGGTGGCTCAGTGTTTAGCATTGTTGCCTTATAGCAAGTAGGTCTCTGGTTCGAATCTCGGCTGGGCCAGTTGGCATTTCTGTGTGGAGTTTGCATGTTCTCCCCGTGTTGGCGTGGGTTTCCTCCGGGTGCCCCGGTTTCCCCACAGTCCAAGCACATGCACTATAAAGGAATTAAGGTGGAATAAAGGAATAAAGGTGGTCTAAACTGGCCGTAGTGCATGAGTGTGTGTATGAATGTAAGAGTGTATGAGTGTTTCCCAGTACTGTGTTGCGGCTGGAAAGGCATCCGCTGCAAAAAACATATTCCAGAATAGTTGGAGGTTCATTCCCGCCAACCCCTGATAAATAAGAGACTAAGCCGAAGGAAAATTAATGAATGTATTGTGAATTGTTTGTTGATGTTAGTAAATGAATTAACTACTACAACCTTCTTGTAAAGTGTTACCATTGAAATGATGCATGCGTAGACGTGAATCTGCAAAAAACAGGTTATGAGTGGTGTGACCTGCGCTGATGCAGTTGAAGTCTCGCGGCGTGAGCTCATGGATGCGTCGGCCCTGGAACTCAAACGGACTGGCGCAGTAAATGGGTGGAACAGACGTGTTGGTTTTCTCCATCCAGTCAACCAGCCATTTGATCTTACAGTCACAACGAAACGAGTTCCCACGCAGATCTCTGCAAAGAGCAAACCGACAAATAACAAAACCCACAACATAATAGGAGTGAAATCAAATCAACTGACCTGAATACACTCTAATTCAAAATACATACAGCTGAAGTTGGGAATTATTAACCACCCTGTACCCCCCAATTTCTGTTTAACGGAGAGATTCTTTTTGACAGTGTAATATTGTTGACAGTGTAATGCTTACTATCTTTTACACACAGTATAATAGAGATGTAATTATCCTCAGTCAATCACAGAGCATTTGTTATGTGTGTCTATGGTACATACAGGTCTGTGAGGATGTCTAGGTGCTTGAAGAGCTCTCTGGGAAGAACCTGCAGGTTGTTATTAGACAGAGACCTGAGATGGAGAAAAGAAAATGAATCAGATGAAAATATAACATCAGTGTTAGGGTTGAGCGATGTCGACTAATTTGGTATCGTACGATGTCTAATGTGAAACATCGCGATGGACGATGACATCGTCGTCATAGGCGGCGGTGAATTAATTATTTATGAATAATTAATTAAGTCATAAGGAATTAATTATTTGTAGCCTACCGTTTCAACTACCTGACCCGCATGGTCTTTGTTTTACCCATAACCAAATCATATAGCTGAAGATAAGTTACACACAAATTACCACCTGTCAATCACTTTCCGCAGCACTCTGGCATGAATAGGCAGAGTGATCTGTGTCCTTATAAGGGCGTCGGCAAACTTGGTTGGTAAAAAAGGTGCACAACCAACAGTATCTAAGATTTTCACTAAAATGACTAAGCACAAGTGTGAAAGTGAAAGACTGAAGCAGTGTACTGACCCGCTGACTGCCTGAACCCTCTGTTTCGAGCGCATAACAGTGTGTGTGTGTCTGTGTGGTCACGTGATGTGCGTTTTCAGCGGAGGGCTGTTCAGAAACGCTAGGTGAAACGTCAGTGTGGATGTGGATCGTTTTCTTTCTAAAATGCCATTTTAAAACTAAGACGTAGTAGTGTAAACTGGGTCTAAGTGTGTAATTTTCGTAAGCGGATTTGCGACGGGGGCGGGGCAGAGGATTGCGATGCCAGCTCAGCATCGTGATGTCTATCAGACATCGGCGATGGACGATGGCATCGTCTATCAACCCAACCCTAATCAGTGTGCAAATTATCAAAACTCTTGGGGCTTCGACAATCACCCATTCCACAATAGCATTTGCACTGAATTTGTTATTAATAGTTGTTTACCATGCAGAGTTATTCCATTATTTTGAGCATATTGTTAAACTTACTGTTCAAAGTCCTCCAAGATAAGTTGTTTAGATAACCCTAAATTATGTCTCACCAGACATCCTGAAGCTGTAATATTACTATTGTCCACTAGAGAGCCTCAAGAATGTAAAACAAATCCTACCTCTTAGTTTAAAGTAGGGACAAGCATAGTCAATTGAGGGACAGGGCACAAGTGGAAAAATGTACTTCTTACATTAATTTATTTAAGTTTCTAAACAGAAAATAAAATAAAAAAGGAATAGTTAAGTCAAAATGAACATTTACTCACCATTTACTGTCCCTCAAGTGGTTACAAACCTTTAAGGCCTTTTTTTTCTGTCCAACCCAAAAGAAAATATTTCCAGTAACCAACATTCTATATACACTACCTGACAAAAGTCTTGTAGTCGAACCCAATTGTATGCATCTGTTGAACTGCATCCCAATCATCACAAATACTGCAAAGACCTAATAGAACCCGCATGGACCCAATCTTCTCACAGAAACCAGTCAAGTTTGGTGAAGGAAAAATCATGGTTTTGGGTTACATTGAGTATGGGGGTGTGCGAGAGATCTGCAGAGTGGATGGCAACATCAACAGCCTGAGGTATCAAGACATTTGCTGCCCATTACATTACAAACCACAGGAGAGGGCAAATTCTACAGCAGGATAGCGCTCCTTCTCATACTTCAGCTTCTACATCAAAGTTCCTGAAAGAAAAGAAGGTCAAGGTGCTCCAGTATTGGCCAGCCCAGTCACCAGACATGAACATTATTGAGAATGTTCAGGGTAAGATAAAGGAGGAGGCGTTGAAGATGAATCCAAAGAATGTTGATGAACTCTGGGAGTCCTGCAAGAAGGCTTTCTTTGCCATTCCAGATGACTTTATTAATCAGTGATTTGAGTCATTGCAGAGATGTATGGATGCAGTCCTCCAAGCTCATGATAAAGTCAGACACAATATTCATTCTGTTTCCACTGCAGCATGGCCACATATTCTATACTGGACATTATTTCTGTTCAGTCACAAGACTTTTGTCTGAGCAAAGTCAGACCTTACTGTCCTAATTAAATCATTAATAAAAAGGCATGATCATATTTTATTTTATTAAAATAAGTGTAATCTAGAGGCCTTTACCTTTCATATAAGCCAATTCTGATACCAGATGATCAACTAGAAGTCAAATTATTATTTGTTGTTCATAAAACTTGGATAGGCGACAAGACTTTTGTCAGGTAGTGCAATGCTCTACAACCTGAATCTTCTAATCTCTAATGACCCGTATTGCAGACTGTAACTCTACCACGTATTTATTGTGTTGGGGCAGGATATAGAGGGTCAGAAAGTGAATTTACTTTTTGTTCTATTGTAAATGATATCTGGAGGATATGGTCTCTTTTTTTATATGGTCTCTCTTGTGCAAAAATCCACAAAAAAATGTATCCCCCCCAAAAAAATGCAGACTGCTGATTTCTGCATAAGAATAAGAAATACGTACAGATGCGTCAATGACTTCAGTCCTCTGAACGTGTGCTTTGACAGCGCTTGGATGTCGTTGTTCTCGATAAATCTGTGAGGAAGCAGAGCGAGAAAAGAACATGGGAATTAAACGAACCATTTAAAGCATGTAAATGAGTTCGACCGACAACTCATTAGTCAGACAGCCACAAAAGGAAACATTTGCAGATGAAGATACCTATAAAGAGGGCCATGAACAGATTTAGGTGATTTGTGCCATTTGAGATGGAAAGATGAACAGATTAGGCCAGGGATATTAATCAAATGGCATTTTCTCTATTTACTGTAATAAATGGTGAGAATGTGAAGGGACTCAGCCAGTTCCCTGACGGATTCATGAGTCTCAGTGTTCAGGAAAATGAAGCCTGCGGCGTTGGCCACGTTAAAGCTCTTAGCTTAATGACACTGAGGTTGTGGGCGTTTTCATTAACGCTAAAAGCTTTCTGCAAATTGCAAAACCTTCCACTCGCTCTCTTTTATCTTATTCACTCTCTTTCTGCAGTCGACGAGCTGCCAGCGCTTTCGTCTGGAAGACAACGCTCGCTGAATCTTAAGGAGGAGCCACAGAAAACACACAGCCTGCATGATGATCAGAGACTGACTCAGTATTTAATATCTATATAAAGATACAGTGTTCTCATTTGTCTCCGTGCCTGTGAAAAAAAGTAGAGTTGTGTCTCAAATGACACACTATGCACTTATACACTACACTTATACACTCTGTTTGAGTATAGAGTATAGAGTTTAGTGTCCCAAATGGAACACAAATGGCGACGGTTGCCAAATAAGGGAAATAAATGACCAAACTAGCAAAATAGGGGCGGCGCGGGGGCGCAGTGGGTAGCGCTGTCGCCTCACAGCAAGAAGGTCACTAGTTCAAGCCTCGGCTGGGTCAGTTCTGTGTGGAGTTTGCATGTTCTCCCCGTGTTGGCGTAGGTTTCCTCCGGGTGCTCCGGTTTCCCCCACAGTCCAAACACATGGGCTTATAGGGGAATTGGGGAAGCTAAATTGGCTGTAGTATATGTGTGTGAATGAGAATGCATAGGTGTTTCCCAGTGATGGATTGCAGCTGGAAGAAAATGATTGAATAGATAAATAATTGGTATGAACATTAACATATAAATAGCAAAACTTTCACACAAATCGGAGGAAGATGCTCTGGAAAATATTCTAGTTGTGCTCTCAGTTATTATAGAAGAACAATCTGCTTTATGCAAAAACCATTGATACGTCCCAATTTGCATACTATTCGCCCTAAATAGTATTTGAAAATAGTCATAGTATGTTAAAATGAGTACTCCAAAGAAATTCTAAGTGCAGATCCGTGCGTATTATACTAATACACAATAAAGCTCTTTAACATTATTAATAGGCTACTATGTGGCTGATGTTGTTGGTTTTCACAATTCTGACTTTCATTTTCCAACCGTCTGCTAGTTATTTTATTTATAAGATCTGAGTTGAACTATCTGCTGCTGCTCTCAGTAGTATGGCAATAAATGTCACGTAAAATAGTATTTAAACTCACATTGGTAGCATTTAACACGGAATAAAGCCCATAATCAGTACCTGAGGTGATCTTTGCCATAGTAGTTTATGCTGTTTTTCTGGCCTGACGTCCCAGAAATAGAAATCATTTCTAAAATAGAAATTAAGCATGTCGCAGATGGTTAGAACAAAAACTCTATATAACTAGGCCCACACGAAATCTGTGTGCGCAGAAATCCAGATTTTCAGTTCATTGACTCTATGTATTTACTTGTGTAAATGTGTGTAAATTTATATTTATTCAGTTTTTAAATTAATTTCACTAAAATTACTGTGATATAATAATATTAAAATGTTCATATGATTTATGTACAATACAGTTTGTAAAGTAATATGTAGGGTGTCAAAATTAATAGTTTCTTTGGTGCACCGCGATGCAGATGCAATTCGGTATCGGTTCAGTAATAATCATAACCGGTTATTATGTACTGACGTCATTTATCTCATATGCGCTCTGTCGCCGTAGCTTACTATGGCGAGGGAGGCGAGCGCGAGTATTTACTTTGCTCCAACTGCTTAAAAACGCAGACTAATTTCACTGCGTGTGTGTTTGCTGGACAGTCATCACTGACACTTGCAGCAGAAGCCCCTATTTATGGAATAAAATCACTGTCATTAATATTTCGTGCGTAAATAAAATTCACGCATCCGTAATTATAAAATCGTAAAGGAAAAAGGAGCGTACTCGTAATTTTACGAGGGTACAATTTCAAAATCTGCGATTAGAACAGACACAGATACGACATTTTGTTTTTCTGTTTGTTTATGACTGATAAATTTACGATCGGTGTACTTTACAAACACGAATTACAGTTTCTCTACGGACACGAAGTTCTGATTACGAGTACGAATCAAACAGCGAGACTTCACTGTCAAAATTACGTCACCGCTTCCACAGGCATTAATAAACAAGCGAGAGTCATCGATCATAACGGCGCGCCTGCTGGACATTCGAGCTTACACACACCGTCTCAGATAAGATTTCTGTTATTCCCTCTTTGAGAAATGTCCGTCATGAGCTGTAATAAAGGTTGAGACTTAATGAGGTCCTATTTCGCTGTGTTTCTTGGACATTTTACTGAATCAAAATTAAGAACGGGCCGAGGATAGAGAGCTAGCATAATGTGAGTTAACGTTACAGGCAGCGAGCGCAGAGTTTCTCAGTGAATCTCTTAACTATAACATGACATATGTTGATTAAGTCACCTATTTTAACTGTTTAAATAACTCTCAAATACTCTAAGATCACCAGAGAACACAAATTAAATTAGACAGATTTATCCAGTATAGGTAGATAAATCAAAGAAAAGTTTTACTCTTATCAATTAATTAACTTTAAATAAACAGAATAAGCAAAAATGATAATGTGGTAATTAAACAATCACCAATATAGAACAAACACACACGGAAAGAGAGAAACACACAGAATAGTATAAGGCTAAATGGTAATATAAATGTTTATGGTAATAGTTTATTAATTATAGTAATACAATATAATGTAACTAACAGTTTAATCAAGTAATATAACAAACAGATAATAACAATTAACATAACAAACATTTATATCAATAGTTACTAATACCTTACTTTGTACAAATTTAAATATAATATAAAAATATATATCTGATCATGTCATCTCCTCTCCATACATCAATGAGGGGCTTAATTATTCAGCTTTCAGATGACATACAGGTCTGTTTCAGATAATTGCCTCTAATGTCTGCTTTTGTGGTCCGGGGTCACCTATTTAACATTTATTTATTTTGATTCATAGTCTCATAAATATGTTTAACGTTACAAACTTCTGGTGAGCACAAACCCTCAATTATTTAAACTGCCTTTTGCTGATATCTTCATTACATAATAAATCAATATTCGATCTGGCTTTAAAAAAGGTGACTTGATCAACAGATGTCCTGTTATAGTTGAACACTGTTCAGTGATTCACTGAGAGATCTCTGCGCTCGCTGCCAGTAACGTTAACTGACATTATGCTAGCTCTCTATCCTCGCCCGTTCTTAATTTTGATTCAGTAAAATGTCCAAGAAACACCAGCGAAATAGGACCTCATTGAGTCTCAACCTTTATTACAGCTCATGACGGACATTTCTCAAAGAGGGAATAACAGAAATCTTATCTGAGACGGTGTGTGTAAGCTCGAATGTCCAGCAGGCGCGCCGTTATGATCGATGACTCTCGCTTGTTTATTAATGCCTGTGGAAGCGGTGACGTAATTTTGACAGTGAAGTCTCGCTGTTTGATTCGTACTCGTAATCAGAACTTCGTGTCCGTAGAGAAACTGTAATTCGTGTTGTAAAGTACACGATCGTAAATTTATCAGTCATAAACAAACAAAAAAACAAAATGTCGTATCTGTGTCTGTTCTAATCGCAGATTTTTTAATTGTAGCCTCGTAAAATTACGAGTACGCTCCTTTTTCCTTTACGATTTATAATTACGGATGCTGTGAATTTTATTTATGCACGAAATATTAATGACAGTGATTTTATTCCATACTATTTCACTGCTAAGGAGAAAAATGAAAGTAAACTCCATTTCTCTTTCTCACTGTGGCCCATTTGACCTGCTGGCATGACTTTTCCTGTCCTCTCGGCTGTTACAGCGGTACTGGATTGAGACACGAGCATGTGTCTGCAGAGCGAGTTTTCTCCACCGCATCTATCATGTGATCGCCGCTGCCGTTTATCACCCAGGTAGCAAAGAATTCTGGCCCAGATTTGGCATAAATCTGGCACAGCAGGCATTCATCCGGCAGTGGCATACAGCATGTGGGCCAAACATGGGCCTGGTTTGGCAGAGGTGTCACCGTCTTTAAGGCGGCACACAATACTTGGGCCAGATGTAAAATGTAGTATTTGGCCCAGATGTTAATAATTGATATATGGGCCGTGTGAGTCTGGTCTATCTTGACCCATAAAAAACACATTTGTATTATTTTCAAATAAAAATAAAAAATTCTACCTATCAGGTCGCTTCGAGGAAAGGCACGCCCATAGCACGCCTAAAGTGCAATGATTCATGGGTTTATCAATTTCATTGCAGTCGTGACACACCAACATATCTGGCCCAGTTATGGGTTATTAACTTGGCTAAGACTTGGCCCAGATTTGGTCCATGTTTGGCTCTTGTCTGGAAGCACAGACTTGGTCCAGTCATGTACCGTAATTCACTGCGGCATGTGGGCCAAGCAACAGCTGATTGTGTGGGCCAGAGCTGGGCCAGAGATATTTTGCTATGTGGGTAGTGTCACTCATCTGTGAACAGCACCAGCGCGTTAGTGCCAATTGCAGCCCTTTCTGTTGAGCGCGTGACCAATTATAGCGGTGTAAGAACTCGCTTGACAAGGCTCAGAAAGCGAGCGGGATATTTACATTTGTTTATTTGCTATAATGCTCATGTTGCTCTGTGCATGTACTTGAGTTTTTAAAGGTACAGTTTATATATCTGACTGCTTGTTTTAAAGGACAAAATTGTACTACAATTAGTATATAAATATATTTATACATTTGAGCACAAGAATCGCTGTGCTGTGAAGAAAAATATAAAATGCATGGAACCCATCGTCAAAGCACCGAGATATCGAATTGAACCGAATTGATGGCATGATAATCATAACCGAACTGAAACAAGAGATTAGTGTAGGTTCACACTTCTAGTAATATGTCCTGTCTTTTAGTAGAGATATTATATGAGACTTGCTTTGTTTACCAAATAAGTGATCTAATAAGATTGCATTGTAAAGATTTCAGCTAAGATACTCCTAAAATCATTCCAAATATATCGCAGATTTTTTACAAAATTCTCAGCAGAAAATATCTGCAGATTCTGTCTGGCCCTACTTATTTATAACATGGAAAAGATAGCTTTTCTGTGTCGTGTGTTGTTAGAACATGGTCAAGAGCATGCCAAACCAACAGATGGCGATATAACCCTAAGCATAAAACCATGTCGCCACTAGCTTCTTGGTTGGGACTTGTGGAGCTGTGCATCGATGGATTTGCTCTTCAGTGCTTGGACTTTCAGTAGTGAAAATTAAACCACACTGAACTAAGCTAAACTGAACTCTGAAAACTAAGCTGACAGTTTCAATTTACTAGAACTACTATGTTAAGCTGCTTTGCCACAATCTACATTGTAAAAGTGCTATAGAAACAAAGATGAAATGAATTGAATGTTGGCCAATCAGTCTGAAAAACTAATTTCATTTTGGGTCAGCTGATACTGCGTTTGCATGTGGACAAATGGCCAAACTGCGCAGAAAAAGCTGTGGTTTTTTAAAAGCGCATGCTTGTTGACAGAGCCTGAGCGTAACTCAATAAATCTCCCTTGAAATGCAGCAGAAGACATTCTAAGACAAATAATACGTCCATCTGTTAGGACAGGTCATCAATTCAACAACCCCACTCATCTGTCTTTCAGGTCAGGCATCGATTAGGCCATCTCTCTCTCTCTCTCTCTCTCTCTCTCTCCATTCATTCCTCCATCCAGAAAACATACTTACAAATACTGCAGGTGTCCAAGACCAGAAAAAGCATCATCAGAGATCACAGAGAAAGTGTTTGAGTTCAACAGCCTGTGGAGAATGACAAGAGAGCTATATATAAGGGTTTGTGCTTTCATATACATCCTTTTTCAAATATTAAAGTGATGTTTTCACAGAAAAAGGAACTTTTTTACTGTATTTCCTAAAATATTTGTTCTTTGAGAAAGTTTTATTTCTTTAAGTTTGGCTGGAATTAAAAAAGAAAAATATTGGTAAAAAGTGCTGTGGTCAATAATATTTAGCCCCCTTTCTGGATTTCTTTCATATCTCTAGAAAAAAACATTGTGCATTTCTGAAGTGTCCCTCAGATAGGTGAGTGGGCCTGACAAACCACCTGCAGAAAGACTCGTCTCTCTATATGCACTGGACACTTACTTATAAACTTTATTACAATGATTCAATAAGGAAAACAATGTTTACTTGTGAATGTACCACAAATCATGTTGGACTACTTGTTTTCTTCAACCTTAAATTCCTCTTTTGCACAACATCTTTCAGAATATTGTTTTGTCTTATGTAAAAGTCTTTACGTATAGGTTTAAAATAGCTCTTACGTTTCAGTGTTTGCATTCATACTGTATTATGATTATGTTTATTTATGTAGCATCGTGGTCCTGCGAGAAATAACATTTCGTTCCACTCAGGGTACAATGCTAAGGTTTTTTTTCTACTGGCCGATTGGGCCAGTGGTTCAGATTTTTACTTGCCCTGCCAAAATTTCACTAGCCCCACCAAAAAGCCCCACATTTTAAATAAAGTGTCAAAATAACTTCTGTGAATCTACAATTTTAAATATTTTAAAAATGTTAATAAATGTATAAGGAGCAAATTTTCAAAGTGTTATGTAAACAAAAATAACAATATGGAAATGTGCAGGCATTTCATTGCAAAACAAAGATGGTGACTTGCCAAACTGACGGCAAACTCCAAAACATCACTTCTTTTCTTCGTTGTGTTGTTCCCACATAAATGTCTGTTTCCAAGACGTTAGAAACAACTTTTTTTTCTTTTTAGCCTCATAATTTGATGCTACCGTCTCTTCGCAATACAAAAAATAACGTGGGGCAGCACGGTGGTGCAGTGAGTAGCGCTCTTTCCCCACAGCAAGAAGGTCGCTGGTTCGATCCTCGGCTGGGGTCAGTTGGCATTTCTATGTGCAGTTAGCATGTTCTCCTCGTGTTGGCGTGGGTTTCCTTCGGGTGCTCCGGTTTCCCCCTATTTATAGATGAATAGGGTTGGCTAAATTGTCCGTAGCGTATGTGTGTTAATGGAAGTGTATGGGTGTTTTCCAGTGATGGGTTGTAGCCGGAAGGGCATCCGCTGCATAACAACATATGCTGGATAAGTTGGCGGTTAATTCCACTGTAGCGAACTCAGATTAATAAAGCCCAAACAAAATGAAGGAATGAATGGAAAAAATAACGTGCTCACAACATCCAATCAGATTAGGATCAGGAAACCGAAATTTATAGGAAACCGTGTTATGACTTCACATAGAGGGTGGCATTTAAAGTTTTAAAAGCACAAATTCGATTCTAAGATGTTTTTGCAGGCAACTGACCAATAGTGCAGGCAAATTAAACTTTAGTGATAAGTCAACGCTAGCCCAATCGAGCCCAGTAACAATCCTGTCTACTGTCCCAAGTGTCTCTCATGCTGGCCCCAGGCCATCGGGCAGTCCTTATTGTCGAGTCCTGCCACTGTGTGTTCATACATGTAGCAGAATGACAATAAATCTTCAACTTGAATTTAACTTTCCAATTGGCAACCAAAACCAATGTTGTCCAAATAATCTAACTTGCCTAGTTTGTTCTGTAGCCAATCTGTTTTTTTTTTAAGGGGGCTAATAATATTGATCTTAAAATTTAGTATTTTTTAAATTAAAAAATTGCTTTAATTCCAGCCAAACTAAAACAATTAAGACCTTTCCTCCAGAATAAAAGACATGACTGGAAATATTGTGAAACACCTCTGGGAATGTATAAAAATTACACAGAAAGCTATCATTTTGACTTCAATCGTATATATGGCTATATAATATTTCAGTACAGGTTCAAAAACCAACATTGCTTTGCTTGAAAGATCACCTTGTAAATGGAGTATGACTGCCTTTGAAATTTATGAAGCCACAATTAATCCTGAGGC
Organism: Danio aesculapii; assembly: GCF_903798145.1. Taxonomy (NCBI): domain Eukaryota; kingdom Metazoa; phylum Chordata; class Actinopteri; order Cypriniformes; family Danionidae; genus Danio; species Danio aesculapii. Next base: position 3,192,899 of record NC_079442.1, on the reverse strand, counting down.
TGAAAGCACATCTTGCCTTTTTGTCTCGAAATCAGATCGGACCGCAGAGCTTCACGACATCTGACTGCTATATGCTAATCAATCCCCAGCAAGGAACGGAACGAGACGTACAGATTTTTGTGCTGACAGCAGATTTGTGTCTATGCACACAAACAACATTGCATTTACATATTCAAATATAGTTTAACCCCTTAACTGTCACAGAGCATATACAGGAATCAGAGAGTGAAATTCAATACCTTCTAAGACTCTTTCCATATATTTTAAGACCTTAAAACCACTTTAGGTTTCAACCGGAAACAAGATTTTAACTTACAGTATATTTATTAAATATTAATGTAAGAAACTAATCCAAAACTAAAACATTATTCATATACTAAATAAAAATCTATTAGCTAATTCAGCAGGTTGGCACTTATAGAACTGCAGAAATAATGGTGTTTCCTTGATTACTACAGTAAACAAAGCAGCATGATGTCAAATCTAGTAGGATTTCATTGATTTCATAAACTACACAGCATCCTAATATTCGTAGATTCAATTCAGGTGAACTTTAGCATACAACCATACATCGATTAATCAAAATGATATAAAATGTAATACCTTGCAAAATAGCATTAAGATTTTTTAAAACCTTTTAAGGGCCTTAAATTTCTCTACATTGATTTATCAACTTTTATTACTTTTTAAGACCCTGCGGACACCCTGTATCACATCCGTTTTTAAAGCTCAGCTTCAAATGAATGCAAATCGTCAACCCTTTGGTGCGTAGATTTAAGTTCAGTTAAAAAAAGTTATGAGCCTTTTTTGTTCATGACAATACTTAACAATAAATAAATATAAATATATATATATATATCTATATATATATATATATATATATAAGTATATTACATAAAATATGTATTTTAGCCTAAACTATTATGTTTTAACCTAAACTTGACAGAAATCAAAGTTAAATATCTGAACAATTTCTATTACAAATTTGAAGTTGATATCTCAAAAATGAGCTTTCAGTAAGATTTTGTTTGGCCACAGTACCATACATGACCACTAGATGACATTCAGTTTCTAATAGGGCTCTATTTTAACGAACTAGGCGCAAAGTCTAAAGCACATGGTGCAAAAGCATTAAGCGCGTGTCTGAATCCACTTTTGCTATTTTAAGGACAGAAAAATACGCTCTGCGCCCCGGCACATAGTCTAACAGGGTTGTGCTTATTCTCTTAATGAGTTATGGGTGTGTTTTGAAAAACATGCGTTAAACCAATCAGAGTCTCCTCTCCTATTCCCTTTAAGAGCCAGTCGCGTCGCGCCATGGCATTTACATGGCGGACTTTGTAAGTGGATAAACTGAACGCTTCACTAAACAGAGCATCTGCAGCACGAAGATAAAGATCGGGCCTCCTCCATTCGGCCTTTTTACTTTCTCTTTACTTTCGTGAATAAGGAAACGGTGGAAACTCACTCCACTGAAGACTTCCATTAGCCTCCATATTATTTTAGTTTGTTAAGCTTAAGATTCTTTTCAAAACTATTATAAATTCAGTTCTAAATTCCAGCAAACGAATAAATAAACAATATATCCTAACACACGTCCTGCTCTTTTGCCCTATATAATGACCCGACAGGTGGACAAATCTAAACTTGTTTTTATTAAAACAAAAACAAAAATAAATATAAATATGCATATAATAAATAAAACTGCTACTATTAATAACAAAAATGCAATTGTCATGAATAAACTGAAACAGCTTTTAGTAGGTCAATGGCACGGTCTATTTCAGTTCCTCAAAATATCGACGCACCAACAATGTGCCTTAACACACATACTTTTTAGACCAGCACACCCATCAGTCCACAAAGTAGCGCAAATGGATTTGCTATTTCAACAACGTGGCGCAAAACGTGAAAATTACTGTTATGTTGTTCTGAAAAGAGCAACAAATCGTGCCATACACGTCTTGCACCTTATTGCACCGGGTGTATGATAGGGCCCTTAGTGACCCTATAAGAGCGCCTGCTATGTTTTGATTAAAATAAACCGTATTTTTCATACTTCTGACAATATTTGTAAAGTAGACCTAAAATTCTAAAGTAATATTGGAAGTTTGGTGGTATTTGATTTGAATTTAGCCTATAAACGACATCTAAAAACATTTTTAAAAATGTACATGTGGATTGCTGTAGCAAAGTAATGCTTTATGACTCTCATGAGTATCCTTGTTGCAAATTAATAAATAACTGTTCCTCGGAAAAATTTAAAAAATCAGATATGGAAACTAGAAATGTTAAGCTTTCAAATGATATATAGTTGTTATGATTGCTTTATGCTTACACTACAATATTATGGATTAAATATGTAACCGTAAATGATCTAAAAGGTTGTAGTGTGTCAGTAAATGCATGCTTATTCTGAAAACGTTTCGCTATATACATTTCTGGAAAGCACGAATTACATCTCAGGAGCAACGTTTTTTTTGCAGTTATTGTTTTGGCGAATCCACCAGAGGGCCGCTGTGTAGGCTCTTTGAGATGTCAAATTTTTCTCGCAAGTGCCATTTGCGCCTGCTCCTCCCGCGTAAATCCACCAGAGGCCGCTGTCGACTGACCGATCGACTGCCCCACCCTCCTCCTTCCTTTAACTCTACTAATAATATTTTTAAAAGTACCGATTGACACGCCCTCCCACTTCCCTAAACCCAATCGACAGTGTTTTCAAAAGCAATCCAGAAAAAAAAAGCCCTTGTCTGATTTTTTACCACGTTTTTAGATTTTACCACATTCTCACCCTGTTATTTACTTGTTAATTTATTTTGGGCTTCTGTTTTGGTCTTACCCCGCTTTCTGGAACAGTTTCTTCGCCAGACTTGAACCCCGTCATTGTGCATCTCAAGTCCACCCAAGTACATGCGAGGCTAACTGGACAAACTGGTAACAGCACGAAAGTCGTTAATACAGAGGTAAGCCGGCAGCTGGTAAGCGCAAAAAAATAACGACGTCATCCCGCCCCGTAGCGTTCATTTTAAAGACGAAATGCAGCCATACGTATGTCTGGCTCTATATTTCATAATCTCCAGAAATGTACATAGGGCTACGTTTTTAAAATGAGCCTATGTTGGCATTTTAATATATTATCTTTATATGTATATATCTAGTTACGTAACAAAAAACGGTGATAATTATGTAATAAGAAGTCTTAGACCTTTCAGCGGATATATACTTTGTCATTAGATCTTAATTGCAATAAAAAAGTGATGTAAACTTAATGTGACAGTTAAGGAGTTGCTATTACATTTAAAGAATAGCATTGCAGTATATATAGAAAGCACTGCATATCTGATTTCATTTGTTTACTGATTCGGTGTCATGCTGTCATATGAAAACAAACTTCTCTGTTGTGTCTTTCTGGCAGGCAGGAGGAGGACAGAAAAGCTGTTGTTGTTGTTGTTGTGTGTGTGGGCAGTCTGTAAATGGAGGGTCTGTCACTGATACACATCACACTACAGCTCAGACACACACACAGACAGACAGTTCTCGCGGCTTTTCGCACATTTTCCAACACGCAGGCCATAATAAGAGAATGCGGAGGAGGATTATTGTGCTTATCTAGTACTTACAGGAACTGCAGCAGGTGCATGTGGGAAAACGCTCCTTCAGGAATCTCTGTGAAGGCGGCGTTCACCATAGTCCTGATTAAAAAAAAAAGAAGAAGCAAAAACTACCAACATTAAAATCATGAGCAAAAATATAGATGCTGTTACTCATAATATCAGAAAGCTCATGGTAGAACGTCAACCTGATTTCACCAAGTAGGACATGTTCCTGGATGAATATCAATGTTGATCCTGGAACAACATTCCCATCAGCCAATTAGAATTAAGGGATACAGTTTATGCTAAGGTTAAGTTTATGGCTAGGTTTACACACTTCTTCATGATTGTTATCCAACTATTATTCTCCTCTGATTTTAGGAATAATTTACAGTTATGGTTGGGTTTAGGGGTAGGGAATAGGTATGGATTACATTTCTGAACCTAAATGATGTTTCAGGATTAACATAGATGTTAAAAGGTCTCTAAAATCTTGCCCCGAGTAAAGATTTAAATAGAATAATTTTTTTCATTTTTACCCCATTTATTAAATGTTTTCCCACACAAAAAATAAATACATTTTTGTGTTTTTGTGTAGTTACTTATTACCATTTTCTTACACTTCTTATACTAAACCTTTCCATTGAACACAAAACTAAATATTCTTAAGAATGTCGGAAATGCAGCCATTGACATCCATAGTAAAACAAAAAAATACCATGGAAGTCAATAGGTGTTTTTTTTCCAGCATTCTTTATATATCTTCCTTTGTGTTCAACAGAATAAACTCAAATTTGGAACAAGTGAAGGATGAGTAAATGATGACAGAATGTTCATTTTTGGGTGACCTATCCCTTTAAAAGGTGCTACCATCAGGTATGTGCTTACTGGGGTCTCTATAGTTACCTCCGGCCGTAACACGTTCCTCTTTTTACCGATCCCCCTCCTCAACGGCCCTCCTCCTACGTCCGCTGTTCACTTTCTCTTTATTTCGCGACTCCCCAACCCTCTTCACTTAGTCTGCGACATGCCCGCCCCGCTCACTTTCATCTGGGACACCCCTTCGCTATCCACTGCATCACCCCCCCCCCTCCATTCTCGGGTTTTAATTCACAAATTAAGCACTGGTTACCTCACTATAAATATATTGGTGTTTTCTTTTTAATTTTACTGCAAGCTGAAATAAAATTAAAATGTTTTATTTTGTTTTGGATGTCTTTGACAATAGTTTTACATCCATCTAAAGCGCTTTCATTAGTCAGATAAAGCCCAGTCTATTGTGATTGGTCAACCCACTGACAGTGTTTTTCAAAAATCAAATGCTCATTACCACATCTGAACTTCCAGCGCAAATGTTGATTCTTTCATTTTCCTTTGGCTTAGTCTCTATTTCAGAGGTCACAACAGCGGAATGAACTGCCAACTATTCCAGTATATGTTTAACACAGCAGATGCCCTTCCAGCCACAACTAGTACTGGGAATCGCTAATCGCTTTTACAGCAATGGATTTACTTACTTTTTTAAAGTAGCAACAGGTTTACTCAGTTTAAATTAAAGTCAACTAATCGCTTTAAAAGCAACAGGTTTACTCACTTTTTTAAAGTTAAGTCAACTAATCACTTTATAAGCAACAGGTTTACTCACTTTTTAAAGTAAAGTCAACTAATGGCTTTAAAAGCAACAGGTTTACTCACTTTTTAAAGTAAGTCAACTAATCACTTTATAAGCAACAGGTTTACTCACTTTTTAAAGTAAAGTCAACTAATCGCTTTAAAAGCAACAGGTTTAATCACCTTTTAAAGTAAAGTCAATTAATCGCTTTAAAAGCAACAGGTTTACTCACCTTTTAAAGTAAAGTCAATTAATCGCTTTAAAAGCAACAGGTTTACTCACTTTTTAAGTAAAGTCAACTAATCGCTTTAAAAGCAACAGGTTTACTCACCTTTTAAAGTAAAGTCAACTAACCGCTTTAAAAGCAACAGGTTTACTCACCTTTTAAAGTAAAGTCAACTAACCGCTTTATAAGCAACAGGTTTACTCACTTTTTAAAGTAAAGTCAACTAATGGCTTAAAAATCAATGAGTTTACTCACTTTTTAAAGTAAAGTCAACTAATCGCTTTAAAAGCAACAGGTTTAATCACCTTTTAAAGTAAAGTCAATTAATCGCTTTAAAAGCAACAGGTTTACTCACCTTTTAAAGTAAAGTCAACTAATCGCTTTAAAAGCAACAGGTTTACTCACTTATTAAAGTAAAGTCAATTAATCGCTTTAAAAGCAACAGGTTTACTCACCTTTTAAAGTAAAGTCAACTAATCGCTTTAAAAGCAACAGGTTTAATCAGTTTTTAAAAAAAAGTCAGTTAATCGCTTTTTACACTGTAGGATGTAAGTAAGGAGGTACTTAAGACTTATTACTTTAGATTTAGGGTCTTTGAATAACTCTAAATACAACACTTGACTTTTAATGAATAGTCCAACAGAAGCACCTCTTTTTCCTAGAGTACATGTTAAAAGTAATTTGAATCTAAGTTTGAGCAATTATCTTTGGCCTTTTATTTTAGACAGTTGCTCCTCACACCTGAAAGGATTTAATTATTGGAAAGTAGGACACAGATCTCATTTCCCTTTTATATTCGCAGTCTGAGAATAAGGGCACCATCCAAGTGCAGATTTCTACGTTACTCTGCTTACATGGAAAAGCTAAAACAGCTTGATTTCTTCAGAACTTACAGTTGAAGACAAAATGATTAACCTTATTTTATGATTTTTTTAAAAATATTTACCAAGTGACGTTTAAGAGAGCAAGGTCATTTTAACAGCATTTTTATCATGTTTTTCTTCTTCAAATTAAAAAAAAAAAAATCTTTTAGATTATCTAAAACATTATTAGCGATATACAGCGAGGAAAATAAGTACTGAACACGTCATGCTTTTTCCTGGGAATAATAATATGTCTAAAGGAGCTGATGACACGGAATTGAAGCAGATTTTACTGAAAACCCAAACAATACAAACATAAAAATAAAACAAAACAAAAAAATTAGAAAAATTAATTATTTGTAAAAAAAACTGAAAAAAACAAAACAATGAAGGACAGAATGAGAAAATACTGAAATGTTTTTAATACTTTATATAAAAGTCTTTGCTGGCGATGGCAGCTTAAAGACATCTCTCATTAGAAGAATGAAGTCACATGCATTGCTCAGGTGTGAGTTTTTCACATACTTCCATAGAGTGTCAAAATCTTGATGGTTCTGTGGGTCTCGTCTAATAAATCTGATCTTTAATTTGTATTTTCTACTGGATTCAAGTCAGGTGATGGGCTGGGCCATTCTATAGCTTGATTTTCTTTCTCTGAAAGCATTTGAGAGTTTTCTTTGGCTGTGTTTTGGATCATTGTCTTGCTGAAATGTCCACCCTGGTTTCATCTTCATCCTAAGCATGGGCAGAGGGTTGCTGAAGAACTAGTGAGAGATTTCAGCTGCTGTCTGGGCTTTCACTGCCAAACTACACCTCCCTTTGTTCATGTGTTCAAAACTCTTTTCACTGCGCCATTTCATTTTATCTTAATTTGTAAACAAATTATATTTGTTTTCTTTGCATATATTTTCTTTGGTTGTTACCAACCTCCGGGGAAAATTTCAAGTCAACAGCCCCTTTGGAAACATGCTTTCTGAGAAATTGTGACGTTTAATACTATTTTCCTCGCTCCCACTGTATATTTTCTATAAAATAAACCACTGTTGTCCAATGACTTGCCTAATTAATTTAACTTGCCTAGTTTACCTACTCAATCTAGTTTAGCCTTTAAATGTCACTTTAAGCTGATTACTAGTATCTTGGAAAATAACAACTAAAATATTATGTGCTGTCATCATAGCAAAACATTTTGAAACAATTATAAGAAATTACTTATTAAAACTATTGTTAAATATTAGTTTTTTCTGTTAAAGATCAGTTGTGAAATATAATATGTTCATTATAACTTTGTGTATAGACATTTAATATTACACTATGTGAAGTTTAGTTATAAACAAATTTCGAGAGGATCACGTGCTTATGATTGCTAGCGGCTGGATCCGCATTATCCAATTCTCAATACACCAATCAGACGACTCCTAAGCTACTACAAATACCCTGGGTTACGTACCACCGCTATCTTCGTTTGAAGAATCCCCCCATCCACCCCTACTCCTCCTTCTTCCTAGATGGGTGACACGGTGGCCCAGTGCTTAGCACTGTTGCCTCACAGCAAGAATGTCTCTGGTTCTAGGCTTTACCAAACCAGCAGACATTTCTGTGCGGAGTTTGCATTTTCTCCCCGTGCTCACGTGGGTTTCCCCCGGGTTCCCCGGTTTCCTCCCACCATCCAAAAAACATGCAACATAAGTTAATTGACTAATCCAAACCGGCACTATAGACATGCTCCTAGTAAATGGTTATGTCTCAAGAGCAATCGCTGCCTGTTCATTGGTTATTACAGCGGGGGAGTTCTCGAGATCTACCTGAGCTCAAACTCC
>NC_079442.1:3177282-3184685 GCF_903798145.1 Danio aesculapii | reverse complement strand
TATTACAGCGGGGGAGTTCTCGAGATCTACCTGAGCTCAAACTCCCCTCTCGCCTTGCCACGGGAGGGAGCCCCAGGCACGAGGATCTTATGAGCTCAGGGCTCTCTCCCGGGACAGCATGCCAAACAAGCTTATAATTAATCATCAGCTAAGTGTGAACTCTTGAAATAGTATATAATAATGAAATACAACATCGAACTTATATTGTGAATCATCAACAGATTAACATTGAAAAAAAATATTGGAGCAGCTAATGAATTAAATGCAATAATATTCTCCCACAGAGAGATGGAGGATGGTAATTGAGGTTTCAGTGGTCATGTCTCTTCAGCAGACGTAAGCGTACTTCTCTCTCGGAAAAAAAGAGCAGCATAAAGACTTCATCTCCTCTTTTTTCAGCTGACACTTGGTTCTTATGCCTGCTCAGTTTAAAGAAATAGTTCACCTAAAACATCCTGTGAATTCAAGTCCTCTCAAGCCATACAGTACAACTGATTTATTGTATATGACTGTTCACTAATAAGTTCCCTTCCCCTCAATAAACATAGCTGAAGATGTCATGAAATAAAAATAATCAATGAATAACAAAATCAGCATGGAAAAGCACTTTATGATGTTTTTTGTCCTTTTATATGTTCACTAAAGGGCAGCACGCTGGCTCAGTGGTTAGCACAGTCGCCTCACAGCAAGAAGGTCGCTGGTTCGAGTCCCAGCTGTGTCAGTTGGCGTTTCTGTGTGGAGTTTGCATGTTCTCCCTGTGTTGGCGTGGGTTTCCTCCACATATGCTATAGGTCAATTGAATGAGCTAAATTGGCCGTAGTGTATTAGTGTGTGAATGAGTGTGTATGGATGTTTCCCAGTACTGGGTTGCAGCTGGAAGGGCATCTGCTGTGTAAAAAAAAAAAATGCTGGATAAGTTGGTGGTTCATTCCACTGTGGCGACCTCTGAAATAGAGACTAAGTCGAAGGAAAATGAATGAATGAATTAATATGTTCAAGAACTGTCAATTAATGGAAAACACCATCTACCCATCTCGCTATCGGTTCAGACTATATTATATATATTTAGTCTATATTTAGACATATTATTGACTGTATTGTAATAATTTAACACTTTTAAATCGGGTCCAATTGTTATACATTGGTCAAATCAATAACTAAAATGCACCATCAATGATAAATTAATTTGTTACAGTATATTTATTAGTCTTAAGAATAATAACACTGCTCAGCATTGTTAGTTGTTATCCCATTACATAATATTATCAAACACAACTTTTGCTTTAAATGTATTTGTCAGTCCCTCCAGGATTTCGCAGGGACATTTTTTATTTATTTGCAACCTAATATAATTGATTTCGTGCTGGCTTTTGTCAAAACTTTTGGCATTATTTGCTTCAATTAGTGTGTTTTACTCACTTTTTTTCACAAATTATTGGACATGTAGGGACTGATTTGTAAATATCGAAAGATTGACTACCCACATAGCAAAATATCTCTGGCCCAGCTCTGGCCCACAAACAGCTGTTGCTTGGCCCACATGCCACAGTGAATTACGGTACATGACTGGACCAAGTCTGTGCTTCCAGACAAGAGCCAAACATGGACCAAATCTGGGCCAAGTCTTAGCCAAGGTAATAACCCATAACTGAGCCAGATATGTCGGTGTGTCACGACTGCAATGAAATTGATAAACCCATGAATCATTGCACTTTAGGCGTGCTATGGGCGTGCCTTTCCTCGAAGCGACCTGATAGGTAGAATTTTTTATTTTTATTTGAAAATAATACAAATGTGTTTTTTATGGGTCAAGATAGACCAGACTCACATGGCCCATAGATCAATTATTAACATCTGGGCCAAATACTACATTTTACATCTGGCCCAAGTATTGTGTGCCGCCTTAAAGACGGTGACACCTCTGCCAAACCAGGCCCATGTTTGGCCCACATGCTGTATGCCACTGCCGGATGAATGCCTGCTGTGCCAGATTTATGCCAAATCTGGGCCAGAATTCTTTGCTACCTGGGTAGTTTAACGGGATAGTTCACCTAAATATGAAAATGACGTCGTCATTTACTTGTTCGAAACTTTATTGACTTTCTTTCATCCAAGATATTTGGAAGAAAGCTTAAAACCTGTAACAATTTACAGAGCTCGAAATTAACCTTTTTGCTTGGTAGCACTGGTGCTCCTAACTTTAAAAATGTAGTCGCACCAGCCAGAATTTAGTTGCGCCCACCAAGAATTATGTGCACCGTTATTACAAGTTTCCCATTTTGCCATCTGTTTCGCTACATGTAGCTGGAAGGGCATCCGCTGAACATAAACATACATAAACACGTGATCCTCTCGAAATTAGTTTCAAGTATTCACACTAAGCTGATGATTAATTGTAAGCTTGTTTGGCATGCTGTCCCGGGAGAGAGCCCTGAGCTCATAAGATCCTCGAGCCCGGGGCTCCCTCCCATTGCAAGGCGAGAAGGGAGTTTGAGCTCAGGTAGATCTCGAGAACTCCCCCGCTGTAATAACCAATGAACAGCCAGTGATTGCTCTTGAGAGATAACCATTTACTAGGAGCATGTCTATAGTGCCGGTTTGGATTAGTCAATTAACTTATGTTTGTTTGTTTTTGGACGGTGGGAGGAAACCAGGGAACCCGGGGGAAACCCACGTGAGCACGGGGAGAAAATGCAAACTCCGCACAGAAATGTCTGCTGGTTTGGTAAAGCCTAGAACCAGAGACGTTCTTGCTGTGAGGCAACAGTGCTAAGCACTGGGCCACCGTGTCACCCATCTAGGAAGAAGGAGGAGTAGGGGTGGATGGGGGGATTCTTCAAAACGAATATAGCGGTGGTACGTAACCAAGGGTATTTGTAGTAGCTTAGGAGTCGTCTGATTGGGGCATTGAGAATTGGAAAATGCGGATCCAGCCGCTAGCAATCATAAGCACGTGATCCTCTCGAAATTTGTTTATAACTAAACTTCACTTAATAAACTTCACTTTGTGTTTAAGAGAAGAAACTCAAAAAGGTTTGAAATGAATCGAGGGTGAGTAAAAAGTGAGTACAATTTAATTTTTGTGTGAAGTATCCCTTTAACTAACACTAAATTAAAACTTTTGATAAAATATGACACCATTATGTCCACTTGACCGGTGACATAAATGTCAATTCAACAGTCTCCTTCTCCATAAATCATTCATGCGGCTGAGAAAATCTTTTATCGCCAAATGACAGCCGACATATCAAACTTTAAAAAAAATCTAAAAGATATTTGGAGTACTCACAGAGAGATGATTCCCGTCGGGAAGCTCTTGGGAATGACTTTGGTGTCCACGCAGAAGGCGCTGTCTTTAGTGCAGGAGCAGGTGGCTGGACACCGTGGGCTTTTAGGAGCTTTGCGGCCCGGTGCCGTCCCAAACATACAGAAGAGCAGCACGCAAATAGACAACCTCCAGTCTGGCCATCGTAGAGTCCGTCTGGGCCTCGCTTCCACCATCTTTCAGCTTCTTCTCGTCTCCTGCTGGACTTGTTTCAATCTATACGGTTGAATAAGGAGGCTGTTTAGTATCCAATCCTTATCAAGCAAACTGCAATAGCAGAAGATCCTGGAGTGAATAGGAGCCGGGCACTGATAAGAGTGACTGGTGTTCCCTGTGTGTGTGAGTGTGTATTGGGTTTTCTCAGTGTTCTCCGCAGTCTCTCTCTCTCTTTCTCTCTCAGCGGTGCAGCTGTCAGAGCACAGACTGCAGGAGTGTGTCAGCTCCGCACACTCTCAGCCTCAACGCTGAATTATTAACAATCGCACAGACCAACTCTACAGCAGCAGAAGGAAACAGAGTGGGATTGGAGCAAGATGAAGAGGTTACGGGTCAGTGGAGGTTGCACTAAATAACGTACTGCAAGGCAAGCCTCTTGATTACATGAAAACCAGTAATAAATATATGTCCTGCACCTATAAGGGTTAAGATTGTGTTCGCTTACACCAAAGTTTAAACTAGAGACCTGCTATAATCTTGTTGCTCCATCGCTTTAAGTTCAGATTTAAAGTCAGGGGGAAATCAAAATTGACAATGTTTATTTTGCTAGCTTTCCCAGAGATGGGTTGGGGCTGGAAGGTCATCCGCTACGTAAAACATGTGCTGGATGAGTTGGCGGTTCATTCCGCTGTGGTGACCCTGGATTAATAAAGGGACTAAGCCGAAAAGAAAATGAATGAATGAATATTTTGCTAGCGCACGCTATTTTGGTAATAGTGTTGGCAAAAGTATTGAGTTCGGTACCAATCAGTGATCACCAATCCTTTTTCCGCTAACATGTGAGTGTTCTAAGGGTGCTTTTACACATACACATTTGTTTTGGAACCTGATGCGTTTGCCCCCTTAGCTCAGTTGGTTTGGGCATATGTGAAACACACAATCGCACTCTGATCCACGCCAAAACTGACCTCTGAATAAATTCGTCTCGGCTCATTTGAAACAAAGTCTAGAACTTTAAGACTCTCTAGTGTCATCCGATTATCTGTGTTTGCACTTGGTGAACAGCGGTAAAGAGTTGGGATGTCTAGATCCAATCATGTGATCGGAAATCGGACCCGATCACGCAGTTTCAGACCCGATCAGGACCCGAATATATATGTATATACAGTTGAAATCAGAATTATTAGCCCCCCCTTTAATTTTTTTTTTCTTTTTTAAATATTTCCCAAATGATGTTTAACAGAGCAAGGAAATTTTCACAGTATGTCTGATAATATTTTTTCTTCTGGAGAAAGTCTTAGTTGTTTTATTTCGGCTAGAATAAAAGCAGTTTTTAATTTTTTAAAAACCATTTTAATGTCAGAATTATTAGTCCCTTTAAGCTATTTTTTTTGTCTACAGAACAAACCACCGTTATACAATAACTTGCCTAATTACCCTAACCTGCCTAGTTAACCTAATTAACCTAGTTAAGCCTTTAAATGTCACTTTAAGCTGTATAGAAGTGTCTTGAAGAATATAGTCTAATATTATTTACGGTCATCATGGCAAAGAGAAATAAATCAGTTATTAAAAATGAGTTATTAAAACTATTATGATTAGAATGTGTTGAATAAATCTTCTCTCCGTTGAACAGAAATTGGGGAAAAAAATAAACAGGGGGCTAATATTTCAGGGGGGCCAATAATTATGACTTCAACTGTATATATTCTCATTATTTTTATAACACAATATTTATGCGGCGGCACAGAGTTAGACCACTTTCTTGACTTCACACAAACAGCAACGTGTGCGGCATGACATCACTTTGTTGCAGAGGCGCTATTGGTTAAATGGCAGCTAAGTAGAACACGGAAGCAGCTTGAAGCGGAAAGCGTGGGTATGTCTGCGGTCTGGAGGTATTATGAAGTTGATGATGACAACATTGCCAAAGCGAACTGTGAGATATGTAACTTGAGATTGCCTTCCGGGTATTTTAAGTTAAGGTGCTGTTTGTTTTTATATCAGACTTTTTTTAATATTTACTGCTGCACTAAAGTCCAAAAGTGAAGAATTTATGTTATTTATTACTCGATTGCTTAAGCTTCCTCACAGAAGTGCTCTGTTTGTTAACAGAGTTGTTGAATGTTGAAATAAGGTGAACTCATTAAAAAATAAGGAACATCCTGGATCTGTTTCTTCACTCTTCTTTATTCTTTTTTATATGTATTATAGAAGTATTGGATCGGGTTTCGGTATAGGTAGATACTCAAAATCAAATCGAGGGCAAAAAAACCTGATCGGGACATCCCTAGTAAAGAGTGGTGAACTGATGACCTTCACGGCCAATCACAGTCCTTGCTATTAAGCACAATGACCAATCAGCGGTGTTTAAGAACATGCTCAACAGCGCTCAAATGTTCGCGTGAAATGAACGTTTTTAAAATTTCAGTATCAACTGGTACCAACTCAATACTTTGACAACATATTTGGAATCTTCAATCAAAGTCTGAACATTTGCTTCTTTGTTTTGATTGGCTCCATCTCTGATGATGTCAGTTTGATGCTTTAGCCACAGTATTCTTAACCACGCCCCTCTTACTTTTAGTTTGCTATGAGGGAATGATGATGCAAAAAGAAAGCCCCGCCCCCTACTCAATATTCCTTTTAGTTAGAAGTACATCTACAAACTGAAATAAAAGCCTCAGCAACTTCCGGTTCATGCAGACTTTAAATTTCATTTATTGAGGGGGTTTAAACTGTCACAATGGCAGCAATTATATGGTGCTCCTCGCAGAATTACATTATTTTTCCAAAATGTTTTGCGACACTCCTCCCAATCACCGAAAACAGGTTTTGCAGAATTTTGTAGAGTTTGTTGGAGAGGGATTATGGTGTGGGCTTTTTTTTTTTCAGAATTCACATAAAGACATGGTGTGGAGGAACTGGACTGGCCTGCACAGAGTCCTGACCTCAACCCGACTGATCACCTTTAGGATTAATTAGGGTGGAGACTCTGAGCCATGCCTTCAATCCAACAATAGTCCATGACCTCACAAATGTTTTCTAGAAGAATGGTCATAAATTCCCATAAACAGACTCAAACCCTTTTCTCACCAGGACTATAAACTCCCAGTGCATCACTTTGTCTGGTCTCTACAGTAATACAGAAAAGGAATAAGGAAAGCGAGTGCATGTTTTTACCAAAACTAATATTGGATTTTATTTTTAATGCGTGTGCGTGTAAAACAATATAATTTGCAGAAAGAAATTATGGGGTTCCTCTCTAAAGAAGTCGTTACTCCACTTCGTTTAGAGCATCATTATAGGCATTTTACGTTATAACTAATGTGGTTCAAACGATGGATCTGCGACAGAGTAACTACGGGTTTTGGGAAACACTTGTCACTACACCGTTCTTTTCCCAAACGATGCATCGTACTATGATAGTTCAGCCGCAAGTTATGTTGTTGTTTGGGAAACGACCCCAGGTCGGTGTTCTCAGCAGTAAATACATGGAAATGAATGGTATTGTAAGGAAAATATTTAAACCATTATGATAAAGAGTTAAAATTTACCTTTTGAAATAAAAAGTTTGAAGTTTTATGAAGACGGACTGTTGGTGATTGTATGAGTACTGATCAGATTTGGTAGCAATGCATGAATAAAGGACAATTAAGGACAATTGTTTAACAACGATTCAAGACCTACAACACAATGTTTCATTAAATTTAAGACTTTAAAAGGTTTGATTTTGAGATTTAAGACATTTGAAACCCCTGATAATATACCCTGCGATATATCATAGTTAGCAACTATAGAAGTACCACAAATGATTAATTCAAGTATTTTACTATAGCATAGTTTTAAAAAATACCACAGTATTTACTATAAATTGCTATAGTATTTTAGTAGTAATTATTTTTAAACACTTGAGGGTGGT